>NC_049915.1:8207385-8299885 GCF_001411555.2 Juglans regia | reverse complement strand
AATGTTCAGTTTAAATTGGTTTGGATAGTTAGGGTTTCCCCTACATTAGACATTTTTTGTGGGGTTGGGTCTTGCCTTATTAATGATCGTGATGTTATTTGTTATCACGGTATTCCTCTGGAAATAAGTGAGAGTTTTTAAATAAAATTGGGAGGGGATCACTCATAGACAGGTGACCTTCGTCTCTTTCTAAAAAGAAGAAAAAAAAAACTGCTGAATCTAAATAGGGGATTCATAATTTGGTAAAATTTAGCACCAGAACCCACTAGTTTTAGCATTTTAACAAAATGATAACGATAGGCTTATTACTTCATAGTTCATACTGCACCCATTTACTACTCCTTTTATTTTTTTATTATTTTTTAATTTTATTTTTACTTAATAGTTAAGAAAGTAACTATTAGTAAAGTTGTATATTTTTTTAATTTTTTCTTAATGATTAAAGATGTTAAAAAAATATTTAAAATAAAATAATAAAAAAATAACAATTTCAAATACACTATAGAATAGTAAAAAGGTGGTAGGTAGTAAGCCTATTAGTATCGTATATATTCATTGCCTCTATATTAGATACCTGTTATGCGAACACAGCCGCACAAATCAAGAGTTCTGAGATCAGGGCATCCATTTGCCAAACTCATTACTCCCACGTCACTTGCATTATCACACCATCCTAGATTTAAAGACTCTACAACTGACTGCAGTAACATCCAATAGCCTGCATGATATCATCAAAGAAATATAATTAAATTATCTCACTTCTCATGACTTGAGTTGAAAGAAACAATTAGAATTTGAAAATCATTTATACCTGCAATGCACTGTCAGATGCAGCTTTGACACATCCACAAAGATTTAAAACCTTTAACTTATAGCAAAAACTAGCCAGATCGATATGCAAGAGCACTGTCACTGAATGCTGAACATCCACTGATGTTGAGTTTTGAAAGATTAGGACAACCATGAGCCAGGGCATACAGGGATCTGTCACTAAGCATGAAGCTTTTGCTGAGGTCCAGGACCTGAAGATCCTCAAGCTGTGGTTTATCTCGCCACAATATGAGAGACTGCAATTTTTGAACTTTGGAGCAAGAGATAGGAGACCAAGTTGTTCATGTTCTTGCTGCACCTGATCAAAAACGAGTTCATGTCATCTGGTAGGTAAGGTATTCACAGAAACCGGGATCTACTTATGTTGTTAACAATTTTTTATGGACTATACTGTAAAACAGAAACTGCAAAAAATATATATCTGTGTTTATCACCTTTAGACAATGTAAAAGAAGAGGAAAATATATGATTGGTTAAACTCATTTGAACATAAACAGCCATATTCAGAAAAACTCAAATATCTAAGGTATTAAAACTTCAAGGACTTTTTCTTCCCCAGTTAACAATCTTGAAACTCATGAGGAAATAAATCATATCCCAAAACAAAAAAATAATTTGGATCCAATGCAGAAACATGCCTTCCTCACACAGCTTCACATCTGAACACAAACATGAAGGTCCAGGATTTCTGAAATAAAATAATTACTATTCATAATGAATATAAATCACCAGAAGTAGTTGAAAAAGAGAGAAAAAAAAAAGGTTTCCATGACCATACAGTAACAAATAACAAAGCCATCTATTGAATTCTGGTTTCTAATTCAACTCATGATATTCCCTCGCCATGAATCAGCAGAAATGGAAAATTTCGGGCATCCCCTTAGAAAATTCAACTCATGATATCAACTCGTGATATTTTTATTCAATTTTTTCTCTATCCTTTTTCAAAATCCCATAAAATATCTTAACTCAAATCATTTTAAAACTATTTACAAATTATTTCATTACTATTAAGAGATTTCTCATCTCATCTCATTCTCGATCCAAGCATCCCCTTAGTAACAAGATATGTATTCTCAACTTTATACCATCCATAACCAACAGAACTTTTAGTAACAGACAGAACTAAATGCCCACACAGAATTAGCATACTGCAACAGAGACCAGAGATCAAGTGAGTGTGTTTTTTGGCAGAGAGCGAGAGCGAGAGAGAGAGCGAGAGAGAGAGAGAGTTGCCCATGACATTAGTCATATTGTTGAGGAACATCCTATGATAATACAAATCCTCATACAAAGGGACAGTCTACAGAAGGAACCATGAGGCAAATTGCCCGATTACTGGTATTTATATCTGAATAAGGGACTTATAATATTGTGAAATTTGAGCACCAGAACGGACTCTTTTTTAACGAAGTATGGATTCATTACCCATATCTCGGACTAACTCTACAGAAGGAACCGGTAAAACCTAGTACTGGTTGATACATGTATGAAACTTTATGACAAGATTAACAATTACTCATAGCTGTCACAAATGTTTGAATGTATCAAATAAACATGTACAGAAAAGCCACGTGGACCAAGATATTATAGCCGTGATTTTCAATTATATTGCGATAATTTGTACAGTTTTAAGTATACAAATCCAACGTGATCTTTCCTCAGAAAAAATTAGATCATTTTCATTAAAAAGAGAATGCGATTTACACAGCTATCAGTACTGTATCGGGCATCACAAATACATGACTTTGGAGTTTGAGCTTTTTGGCGTATACGGTGTTATATTCCCACAAAAAGCAACTCGAAGGTTTCAAGTTCGCTTGCGCTAAACACAAAGGGAAAAGCTTGCGCCAAAGAAACAACGGATGCTAAATGAAAAAAAATGTTGTAATTTTTCTTCTTTTTTTTCATGTATTTTTTTAATCATCATAAATATTTTTAAAAAAAATAAAAAATTCACAACATCATTAAAAAATATTTTCTTAATCATTCTGTAAAAAAAAAAAATCTCATTCGGGGACCCAAAGCATATTTCTCAATAAAATATATGCAGCTAGGGCAGGTTTGGGGGCTATGATGAAATACAAAATTATCATCCCATCTCATCTTATCTCATCATTTTACATTTTTTAAATCTCTATACAAAATATAATAAACAATTCAACTTTTTTAAATCTCAATACACATTTTTAAAATCTCAAAATAATAATAATATTAAAACACAATATTTTAAATTATCAAACAAAACATAAAATTATTATCTCACCCCCAAACCTGCCCACTCCTTAGTGGGGAAGTACAAGAGAGAGAAACGAATTAAGATGAAGGATGAGTTTGGATGTTGAAGTGAGTTGAGTTGAGTTGAGTTGAGTTGAGATGATAAAATATTGTTAGAATATTATTTTTTAATATTATTATTATTTTAGGATTTGAAAAAGTTGAATTGTTTATTATATTTTGTATTGAGATTTAAAAAAATTGTAATGATGAGTTGAGATGAGTTGAGAGTATTTTATGATCCAAACACAGCCGAAATATAAAGAGATCGTTGTAATACACTGGAAAATAAAGATGAAATACAATATTGATTGGAGCTCGTTTTTTGAACAAATTTTTACATATTTAGCTATGGTTTAGCTGTTTCTTTGAGTTCTTTCTGCAACTTATAATCTTAGGGTTTGAATATACTAGTGAAATGGTTGTGAATAGTAGTGAATTATACAATTTAAATTAAGATGTTTTATTGGGTTTTGGATAGAGAGATTTGAATATTCTTTTTTAATTTGAAATTTGAAAATTTTGTATTGATTTTTGTGTTTGATCTTAAGATTTGTAAAAATTATATTGATTTTTGTATTTGAATAGTGATTAAGTAATAATTGTATGTAAAAATTGAAATTTTAAAATTAAAAAATATTTTATGTTTGAATGCTACTATTTGAGAATAAAATTATAGAAGTATACTTTTTTTTTTTTTTTTAAATAGAACTTTCTACTTTCATTCATAAAACAATGTCTATAATATATTCTCTATCTTTCTGTAAACAAATTTGAATTAAAAACAGGTGTACCTTCTCTACATCTAAATGTATGGTTGCTTTAGCTAAGTGATCAGCTACTAAGTTTGTACTTCTGTTTGTATACTGCACCTTCTAGTTAGGTCATGCTTATAAAAAATTCTTTCTTTCTTCGATGATGCTTCCATAGTAAGAGAGGTTTTCATTTGAATCATTAACTAATTTGACAATAACCTGTGCATCCCCCTCTAGTATCACTCTATTGAAATTCAAATCACTGCAAATTTCCATTGTTTTCCTCAGTGCAAAACTTTCTGCTATAGCTGGTTGCTCCACATTGCCTCTCTGATCACAACATACTACCATCATGTCCCCCTTTTCATTTCTAATGATAACCCCTATCCCCATCTTCCTTGACTTAACATCAAGGGCTGCATCCCAATGAGCCTTTAAACAATTCTCTCCTAGTGGTCTCCATAACTGCACCACCCTTTCTGTATTGTTAGCTTTCTTTGGTCTCCTTAAAAATTGATTAGCTAACTGAAATTCATCCAAACTTTCCTATGCTGATCTGATCACACTAAAAGGGTTGTGAAAGTTTTTTTCAAAAATGAATGTGTTTCTTCTGATCCATAAACTTCTCATAATTGTTGTTGTTTCCTCCAATTCAGTCTTGGTGAGCTTTCCTATCAACTCTTCACATAGCTTTAGTAGATCACCTTCAATTATCCTCATTTCTGGATGGGCTTTAAAGTCATAGCCCATACATCATTTGTTGCAGGGCAATGCCACAATACATTCATCACTAACTCTTCTTCTTGTAAACAGATGGGGCACTTTGGTTCATCAACAATCTTTTTAACAAACATGTTTCTTCTTGAAGCTAGTAGATTGTTCACTGCCTTCCATAGGAAAATTTTCACCTTGCCAGGTATATCCAAACCCCATTTATTCTTCCACCTACTGTCAATCTGAATCTCTACTGATGTTTACCCTTGCACTGTTTTTTTCCTTGCTTCTTCCATAAAGTAAGCACTCTTAATACTGAATAAACCATTCTTGGAAGGACCCCATACCATTTGGTCCTTTATAATCCTTCTACTTAGAGGGATACTATATATCTAGTCAGCCTCTTCCTTCCTAAATACTGATCTAATTAGACTCTTATTCCACTCCCTATTTTCCTCATGTATAAGTTCTTTGACCTTTGCATCACTATTCAACTTCGAAATGGAGGATTAAACCCAAAAGGATGAAGGTGTTGACAACCACTTTTGACCCCATATTTTTATTTTATTGTCATTCCCCACCCTCCATCTAAGACTCTCCTTTAGCAACCTAATGAAACTCCAAATTAGAGAGGGTGCATTCCCAACTTTGCTTCCAACAATGAGAAATTTTTGAAATACTTCCCTTTGAAAATCATTGCAGCCATGGAGAGAGGGTTCTAAATTATTCTCCAAGCCTACTTTGCTAATAAAGCTAAGTTAAAGTTTTCTAGATCTCTGAAGCCCAGACCTCCATTCCCTTTTGACTGTCACATCTTCTCCCAACTCCTCCATTGTATACAATTTTCTTTCTGTTGGTTTCCGCACTAGAACTTGGAGAGCGTCATATTAATTTATTTGCAAAGCTTCTTAGGCAACTTGAAAACACTCATAGTGTAGAATGATATAGCTTGCAGAACAACCTTGATCATAATTTCCTTCCCTGCTCCAGAGAGAAAACAATTCTTCCAACTATTCATTTTTTGCCACACTCGACACCTAAAAGTGTTGTATTTTGATTTACCAATCATAGTGGAGAGCCCCAAGTATTTCTTATAGCTTCCTTTCACTAGGGCCCCTCCTTCCCTTAAAACTAGCTTTCTGTCTTCAGATTGGGTGTTTGAGTTGAAAAAATGGTTGTCTTGTCCTTGTTCAAAACTGTCCAGAGGCTTTTTCTTACCTTAGCAGTAAAGCTTGCAATTTCCTCCATTCTTCCAGACAAGCTCTTCCAAATAGCACACAATCATCAGCAAATAGCAAGTGATTTATCCTTAAACCCACTCTCACCACTGACACTCTTCTTGTGTCCCCCTTATAATCTGAATTGTTAAGCAGAGAACTCAAACCTTTTGCACACATAATGAATAAATATGGGGATAAATGACCCCTCTGTCTTAAACCCCTTGAAGGATACACTCTAGCCTCTGGCTTACCATTTATAAAAAATGAATATGGCACAAAAGTAACACATTTCATAATCAATTCTGACCATTCATTACAGAAACCTAGCTTCTTCATGATTGCTTCCACAAATGGTCATTCTATTCTATCGTACGCCTTTGACATATCAAGTTTTATAGCCATACTTCCTTTTTTACTTTTCTTCCCCACCTTCATTGTATGCAAAACGTCATATGCAACCATAATGTTATAAGTTATTATTCTCCCTAGTATGAAAACACTTTGGCTGGCTGATATGATTTCTGTCAACACTCTTTTGAGTCTATTTACAATCACTTTAGACACAATTTTGTAAATGATATTACAAAGGCTTATAGGCCTATATTCAGTAACAGTCATGGGGTTTTTTGTTTTAGGAATAAGAGCAATGTAAGTAAAGTTTACAGAAGGATAGAGAGTGTTACCATTCAGAAAAGCTAGCAATGCAGAACACACATCTTCTCCTACTATGCTCCAACGATTCTGGTAAAAGCAAGCACCAAATCCATCAGGACCTAGTGACTTCAAATGGGCCAGGCCATTTGCTTAAATGCTACCTTAATCTCCATTCCACAAAAAGGTCTTACAAGCCTCTCATTCATTTCTTTTGGGACTCAAGGCTCCAAGTGTTGCAAACAATCTTCCATAGCTGTTGTCCTTGGCTGAATTGTAGTAAATAACTTCACAAAATAACTTCTAAAAGCTCCATCAATCTCATCATGGCTTTTAAAAACCCTTCCTTGCTCATCCACAACCTGTTTTATGTTATTTTTCCTTCGTCTCTGATTTGCACATGCATGAAAGAACTTGGTGTTTTTGTCCACCATAGCAGTTCCTTTTAGCTATTTCTTTCCACTTCACATCCTTCTTTTCAGCTATTTCTTTCCACTTCACATCCTTCTTTTCAAGCATGACCCCAATATCCCTTTGCATTCTTTTGATCTCTACATAATTATAACTACTCTCTTCATCTTGTAGCTTTTTTAGAATCTCAGTCTTTTCCTTTATTTCTTTCACTTTGTTCACACTTATCTGATCACTCCATCTGGTGAGAGCTCCTTTGCACTTCTCCAACAGGTTTTGAATGTTTTGTGCTGACTCTTTCCCCTTTCCCCATAACTGTGCCAAACCCCTTTAAATACTTCTTTACAATCCTCCTCTTTAGCCCAGCTAGCTTCATACCTGAAAACTTTCCTTCTCATCCATACTTTCCTTCCTTCCTTATTCATGATCAACAAGATTGGCAAGATTGGTGTATGATCTGAACTTCTTCCAGTTAGTACTTCCACCCAATACTCTTTGAACATTTGTGACCAACGGGTTAGCCACTGCTCTGTCCAACATTTCTTTTGTGAAAGTTTCATCTTCATGTTTGTTACTCCATGTGTATTTATTCCCTCTCCACCCTAAATTTGAAATATTCCCCTTCTTGAGTACTGATCTGAAACTCTCCAATTGTTTTTCCTGTCTCGGCTTGAGTAGTTTAGTAAGATCCATATTGATGAGAACCCTTAGATATTTTCCCCATCCACTACCATCGTCATTCACATCAACCTCATTTACCGTGCCTATAGTCTTACCTATCTACTTCCCACATTCTTCATTCATACATGCAAGAGGCATGTTATGCATCTGAACACAAAACCTCTCCTGACCAAACCTCAACTTTTGTTGTAGTGTATATTCATCTCAAACAATTTCAAAGCAATCAAATGTGTGTCAAATAGACATGGCCTCCCACTCCATACACGTTGCTTATCAACTTGATTAAAAAAGGTTATTGTGAAAACATTCCTACCAAGTTCTACAAATTTCTCTGGCTTACTTACCCTCCATACTTTCATCATTGTTGATTCTATCACTTCCTTACTGATGCTCCTTTCCATGTAGACATTCCCTACCAGACTACACTCACCTTTATATAGGATTTCTTTCGTAACTCTCTCATCGGTTTCTATGGCCTCACCATCCTCCTCTGTCAGGCAGAGCCTCTCCCATTTCTCTATTATTTCATTCATCTCCTTTACTAAGCCAAGTGACTTCTTCTTCGCCTTCCTTCTGCGCTATCCACATAAAAGTTTTCTGGTGGCAGCGCTGCCCACAGAATCCTCCTCCTTCGTGTCCCCACTGTACTCCTCTACCACTCTGTTACATTCCCACCTCAATTCTGTTAGAATCTTTTGTGGTCCCCACTACTCCACCTCAACCTCCCATTACGAAGGAAGAAATAAGACTTAACTCAGGTTTGGCAAGTGGGATGAGATACAAAATTCTCATCGCATCTCATTTCATCATTACAACTTTTTTAAATTTCCATACAAAATATAATAAACAATTTAACTTTTTCAAATTCTAAAACAATAATAATATTAAAAAAATAATATTTTTTTTTCATCTAAAATAAAAAATTATCATCTCACTATCCAAACCTATCGAACTTGTTGTTGTTATAGAAGTATACTTCTAAATGTACCTATCGAGTCATTTGCGGGCGATTTTCTAACATTTTGTGACGATTTTTATCGCTGCAATTAACTTTCTCAACGATTTAATGGTAAATGAAAAGACCATTTCTGATGATTTTTTGGACAATTCCAACGGACAAAAATCGTCGAAAATAGTAGTTTTTTACGACGATTTTTTCCTATCTTTGACATTGATCATAAATGACACTTTAATTTCATCAAACATGCAACGAATTAGAAATCGCTGCAAATAATCAATTGCAACGATTATTAGGGGTATTTGCGACGATTTTGAGCGCTGAAAAATGTCTGATTTCTTGTAGTGCTAAATCAATCGTAAAGATTAATCCTAATTGACATTTAAAAAAAAAATGCTACATGGGACGCCTTACACCACATCACTATAAGAAAAAGTGGTTTTTGTGGCAACACAAAGTCTCCAAAAAAATATTGAAAATTGTCGAAATTCAGTATTTTGGAGATTTATGTTCGTCCTAGAGTGGCCGCTATTAAAGTTCCTGAAATAAATTTTTGCCGCGTTTTTCAAATGTGTAGGAAATAGTTGCTTATTTGCAACGATTTCTATTGCAAGTAAAAATCTTGATTTTATAACAAAAAATTGCCAAACCATGGTTAACCACCGCCGTAAATAGTATTTGCCGTGCTTTATGTTGCCACAAATAAGTATTTGTGACAAAAATAACCTGGCTTTAAGACCAAATTTGTTTGGTCTCAAATATATATTTTCGATGATATTTGTTGCTGCAAACTTTTTGACATCGCAAAAGAATTTTAACGCAAAAAGTACTCTTTAGTCTTGTGTGGTGTAAGACTTCCGTCTAGAATTTCTCAAAAAATATTTGTAAGCTTTTTTTATGTTAAATGAGTCTCATAATATTAATATTGTAAATTACTAATTTTATAATTATACACTGCCCCAAAAGAAATTGTGTGTCGATATACAAGGCTTGCGTATTGAAAAGTTCTTAAAAAATAAGTTAATATATATACAAATGTGCTTATAAACATTGTTTTTAAGTAATTATGTCACATGAGAGAGACTGAGTGGCCGGAAACGCCATGCAAGTCAATAAAATCTAATTTAATAGGTCCATAAGGTTATAGAGATTGAATTAGTCATAAATTGAGTCCAATAAGCAACTTGTATTTTAGTATTTCTTGTCGGTGAAGAAATTATTAAGAACGAACCAATTCAAAACGTTTCTTGTCGAACAATTTTGTTGTCACGATTTTGTTTTCCCTGAAATTAACAGTGTTGTCATTGATAGCACTTGATATACATTTTTTTAACATAGTTGTAAAATTATTTTTTTTTTAAGAAAAATGATCGTGTTTCCAACGTTTTCTTTTACTAAAAGTTAATTAAAATATATTTTTTGAATTCTAGCATCTATAGAAAAGATATAGATCAGATATGAAGTAAGCTTTACCATATTTATTTAATATTCTATTACCACCTAAAAGATTTATGCTGACAGTAATAAAAAGGAAAATGCTACTCAATCCTCTCTATGTTACTGTTCAAAATTACTGTTCGAGTATTTTATTTTTTGCTTGATGGTTAAGGAAATAACCATTAGTGAAGTTGTATATTTTTTAATTTTTTTCTTAATTTTTCCTGGGCCATATGGTTTTGGAGCAGGTTTTTTTAAAACTTGTTGGGAGGTGATTAAAATGGATGTCTTCGCAGCCGTTTCTGAATTTTTTATTTTCAAAAAGCTTCCGAGGTTCTTTTTGGCTTCTTTTATTGTGCTAATTTCGAAGACAGATGTGCCTACTGGTTTTAATAAATTTAGGCCTATAAGTCTGTGTTCGGTTTTTTATAAAATTTGTTCAAAAATTATAGTAAATCGTCTAGCAAATTTTCTTCCCAAATTAATATCCCTTGAGCAAGGAGCCTTTATACCTGAGAGGAATATTTTTGAGAATATTAGTATTACTCAGGAAATGGTTCATTCCCTGGATAAGGACACTCATGGAGGAAATATTATGATTAAAGTTGATATGGCTAAAGCATACGATCGAGTAGATTGAAATTTTTTGTTGGAGGTTTTTCGTTGTTTTGGATTTTCTCCTTCTTTTTGTGATTTAATTCGTGCTTGCATTTCGAATATTTGGTATTCTGTTTTGCTTAATGGAGCGATGAGAGGTTTCTTCCAAGGTGGTCATGAGTTACGTCAGGGGGACCCATTATTGCCTTATCTTTTTATTATTATTCAGGAAGTCCTTTCTCGTCTTTTGAAGCAGAGTGTGTCATCACATAAGATTGGAAATTTCTCTCAACCTAGAGGTACTCCTCAGATCTCACACCTTATGTACGCAGATGATATTGTGATTTTTTTGAATGGGGGTAAAAAATCTGTTAGGGAACTTTTGTTGGTTTTTGAAAAGTATGAAGCATGGTCGGGTCAGATGATTAATAAAGAGAAAACAGCCATATATTTTTCTTCAAAAATTTATGTTGCTCGTAAGAGAGCCCTAAAAAGACTGACAGGGTTCTCAGAAGGTTCATTTCCCTTTAAATATCTAGGGGTTCCGATTGTATTGGAGCGTCTAAAGCATGTGCATTTGGAGGAAATGGTTAACAAAGTTTGGAAAAAAATTAGTGGTTGGAAAATGAAGATACTTTCATCGGGTGGCCGTCTAATACTTCTTCGGCACGTGCTTTCTAGTATGGCTTTACATTTATTTGCTGTTTTGCAGGTTCCTCAATCAATTATTAAAGCTCTAAATCGTATGATGAGTACATTTTTTTTGGGGGAGGTTAATGGTAAAAGTAAAAAAAAGTGGGTGTCGTGGGAAAATATTTGTAAGCCAGAAAAAGAAGGGAGCCTAGGATTGCGTAAATTAGAGGACATGCAAAAAGCATTGCATATGCGGCTTGCATGGAATTTAATTCAAGGTAAATCCTTATGGGCAAATTTTTTTAAAGGAAAATATGTTGGATCTTCTCCTTGGTCTCTCATTGATACAAAAAAAGGTTCAAGATTTTGGAAAATGATTATGAATAGTATTCCCGATGTGCTTAATAATTCAAGATGGAAAGTGAGGGAGGGGAATATTTTTTTCTGGTATGATAAATGGAAAGATAGGGGTCCTTTATTGGAGGAGTTCCAGATGGTGGGGAATCCGCGGATTACAGTAAAAGAGTGTATGCTGAATAATAGTTGGGATATGGATATTTTGATTTCTTTAGTTGGTCAAGAGAATGTTGATGATATTGTTGAAGCTTTGGCCGGTTGTAAGGAGGGTTCGGATGTGTTAATTTGGACTAAACACGAGATTGGAAATTTTTCTACTAAATCAGCATGGGATTGTATTAGAATTAGAGGTTCTAATTTGGATTGGCATCTATGGATATGGCATAGGTTGTTGCCTCTTAAAATTTTAGTTTTTATGGGGAGAGCATGGAACATAGCTTTGAGTGTTGATGATAGTCTTAGAAGGATTGGGGTCCCGATTGTCTCTCGTTGTGATTGCTATGAAGATGGTAAGTATGAGGATCAAAATCATGTTTTGTTTGGAGGAGAGTTTGCATTTAATATATAGTGTTATTGTGCTAATATTTTTGGTTTATCTCTTGGTCATACTTGGATGGAGACAGTGACGGCTTGGTTAAGACGTGCGTCAACTGATTCTCAAGTGGGGATTCTTGTGGGGTTACTTCCGTCGATTATTATAAAAGGTAAAAGAATGTTCTATGTATGATCTACAAATTTTACATGCTTTGCAAATTACTTCTAAAGCCCCCGTGAGGTAGTTTATAAAAATTGTGACTTGGTAAAAACCTGCTCCAGGGTAGTTTAAATTGAATACAGATGGTAGTAGTCTAGGAAATCCAGGATCTTCGGGGGTGGGTGGTATTATTAGAAATGATCAGGGCCACTTGGTTCATGCTTTTAATTCTTATATTGGTTTTGGTTCCAATAATATAGCTGAATTGTTAGCACTGCTGCAGGGTCTTAAAGCTTGTAAAAATCTAGGGATTATCTTTGTGGAAATAGAATTAGACTCTCAAGTGGTAATCTCTTGGTGGAATAGGCGAAGATTTGGCATATGGTATTTGGAAGATTTCTGGGAGGATACTCTTGCTCTTATGGATTCAATGGTTTGCACAATTAGGCATGTTTATAGGGAAGGTAATAAAGTTGCAGACTGGTTGGCTCAGAGTGGGGCAGCTGGTCTTAATATGGATTGGAATATAGTTGGAGAATTGCCTAGGGTCCTTCGAGGTTTACTGCGGTTGGATAAACTTGGGTTACCTTCTTTGAGGTGTTGTTAGAATTAAGAATCTGGTTCTATTTGGTTGTTGTGTTGGTTTGGTTAGATTTTATTGTATATGTTTGTTGTGCTAATGGTTTTTTTGCAGGTGAGGAGTTGTTTTGTATTTTTTTCTAGATATACTAGGTTTTTTTTAATATCTGGTTTCGGATTTTTATATTGTAACGCCAGGTATTGGTATGTAACCACGGTTTTCCTTCGCCATAAGTGAGGGTTTATTAATATAATCGGGACTTAATGTTAAATCCTGATAATTTGCACTTAAAAAGGATTTATGCAGCTACTAAGCCCCATCAAAATTAATATCTCAATTTTACCCCTTCCATTGTGAACACTTAATCCCATTTTATGTAGGGCATTTTTGGAAAAGGCCCACCAATTGGACTGGCAACCACAAACCAATGCAGCAGCAGCCAACGCAACTCCATGTGAACTTACTTCATTACCTTCAGAACCTATCTCTTGTTGGCACTATTGGAAAAGAAACACAAGGGCATTATTGGAAAGACTCAACTTGAACGTGCAGCACCCAAAAGCTAAGGGGCTAGGGATCTAAAACACAAAACAAAAAAAGAAAGGAAAAGAGAGAATGAGGAAGTTGCAGATGAGTGGGACGTGGGTGAGCAAGGCAGCAGCTGGCCTCAAGTTGGGAGTGGACTCACGCACGCGGGAGTGGAAAGGAGAGCGGATCGTGGTCTATTCAGAGACCAACCAACCAGAAAAGAGAAAAAAAAGCCGCATAGAGAATAAAAAATGGAGATTTTTGGTTTGGAGATTATTCTTGTTTTTGCATTTTTTTTCCCAGACTTTTGTTTAGGAAGCTTTCTTTCTTAGTTGTAGTTTTGCTGAGAATTTTCTTCCACAGCTTTGTTATGCACCTAGCAACCCTTCTATGAGTTTGAGTTTACTTGTTTTAATTTCTATTTCCTCAGAGAATGATGTTAGGCTAAGTTTTCATCTTGAGCTACAAGATATGGATTCTCTTGCTCTAAACTACGAATTAGAGTGATTCTGATATGATAAAAATTCATTTTATGCTTTTGCAAGTCGATTTTGTTGAGATAAGTCAAAATCAGAGACTCTTGTTCTTGTTCTATTATTGACGGAAGGCACAGCATAAACTTGGTAATATTTTCAAGATTTTTAATGGTTGGTATTCATAGTAAATTTACTTGCATTCTATAGATACTTAGGACTAGAAATCTTGTTTTAAATTTTCATTTTCCGATTGTTAATCGTTAGACTAGATTGACAATTAAGTTATAGAGTTCGACCACTTAATCAGAGTTTGGAAAATGAGGAAACATTCTTGTAGCCCAAGTGTTTGACATTCTGTGTTACTGGTTTTGATGTTTCTGCAATGTCTACATTTCCTACACCCATTTTACTAATACTCATATTTATCATTTCTTTTAAATTTAACAAGCAATCAGAAAACCAATTCCACTTCATTCTTAAACTTTGTTTCATTAAAAAAAATCATTTTATAAAAAGATCATAACCATCAATTCCTCAATACCCTCCACACTAATACATAAACATATATTCTTGTTTCTCTCCTTAGCTATGTAAAAATCCCTTTCTTAAACAAGTTCATTGCACAAAATGCCTCTCATTAAATGTTTGCTCAGTATGAATACTGTTATTCTTGTGGAAATGATCTTAGAACTCCTCCATGTACTACTTTGATAGCTTCTGCACTTGGAAGACAGATTTAAAAAGCCATCAAGTTTTTGGCGTCATTGCCGGGAACAACTGGTGTTTATTAGAGCATTCCCTTTCTGCTAAGAATATGTTTGTAGTGATGTGAACCTCTTCACAGCTTGGGTGACATTCTTCTTTATTTTATTTTTTCTATTTCTTTTACATATTCTTTAATTTTCTGCTCTTGTTTGTATGACTGGTTGGACTAGAGACCAAACTTCTCGGTTGGTTAGGACAGAATCACTAGCATCTTTTACCTCATCATCACTTTCTCTTGAATCATCTTCTGACACTAATAACATCATGGCTGAAAATGAGAATCATGATAAGGAAGTAGTATATCATAATAGGACATTTAGAGATTACTTACAACCTGTCAAAACTAGCACCCCCTCATGTATAATCCAACCTTTGAATGCAAATGCCTTTAATTTCAAACCCGGAATGATTCTATTGATTCCATACTTTCATGGCATGGAATCCGAGAACCCTTACCTTCATATCAAAGAGTTTGAAGAGGTTTGTTCTACATTCATGAACTGGACATGCACTGAGGAGGTTATTAGCCTAAAACTGTTTCCATTTTCCTTGAAAGATAAGGCTAAAACATGGTTGAATTCATTAAGACCTAGAACCATAGGCACATGGCAGGAAATGCAAATTGGATTTTTGAAGAAATTATTTTCAATACATAGGACAAATGCACTTAAAAGACAAATCGTGAACTTTACCCAAAAAGATCCTAAAACTTTTTATCAAAGCTGGGAAAGATTCAAGGATCTTTTAAATGTTTGTCCTCATCATGGTTTTGAAAATTGGCGAGTGATAAGTTTTTTTTTATGAAATTTTGACACCTAAAATGTGCCAATTTGTTCAAACTATGTATAATGGAGAATTTTTCGACAAAGAGCCTGATGAAGCATTTGAATATTTTGATTACCTTGTTGAAAATGCTTAGTCTTGGGACACAACTAATATGCATGATAGGTCTAGGCAAGTTGAGTCTGGTCATGGAAAATATACATTAAATAAAGATGATGATTTGCGTGCTAAATTAACCTTGTTGTCCAAAAAAATGGAAGCCATGGAATTGAAAAAACTAAATGAAGTGCATGTTGTCCCTAAAATTTCTAAGAAGTGTGGCATATGTGATGATCATTGGCATTCAACTAATGAATGTCCCACGATCCCCGTTTTTAAAGAAGTATTGTTGGACCAATCTAATGTTGTAAATATGATACATAAACCATATTCTGGTCCTTACTCTAATTCTTATAACCCAGGATGGAGGAGCCACCCAAATTTCAATTGGAGGGTTGACCAGCATGTAGCTCCAGCAACCTTGGCTCCGGGACTCTCTCAACTCACAATTCAAGCACCTCCAATGCAAAAGAAGAGACTTGAGGAGACGGTGCACCAACTGTCGAACACCTTGCAGTAGTTTATACAAGGTTAAGCAATAATCAACAATCAAAATTTTCAAGCAATAAATGATATTCAGAGCACACTTACAAAGATGACTACAACCTGGAGCTCCCAAGAGAAAGGAAAATTTCCTGCACAACCCCAACCCAATCCACAAAGCCAGCCACTCCAAGAAGCAGTTAAAAGTTCAAATGTTAGGTAAGTGAAGGCAGTCACTACTTTGAGAAATGGTAGGGTGGTGAACATTCCAACTCAAGGTTCAGACAAGACTGGTAAGGTCTCTAAACCTGTACAAAATGAGGCTGAAAAGAGTGAGGTTGAACAAACTGAAACTAAAAATGAAACTGAAAAGATTTCATGTCCTGTACCTGCTCCTTTTCCTCAAAGATTGACTCCCTTGCACAAAGACAAACACCAATCTGAAATTTTAGAAATATTCAAGCAAGTTAGGATTAACATCCCTTTGTTAGATGTTATTCAACAAATTCCTACCTATGCTAAGTTTCTAAAAAGATTTGTATACTGAGCAAGTTAGTGCCATAATTCAAAGCAATACCCCACCAAAATATAAAGACTCCGGTTCACCAACAATTGCTTGTGTTATAGGAAGTTCAAAAATTGGTCAAACATTGTTATATCTAAGTTCAAGTGTGAATTTACTGCCTTATAATGTATATGAGTAGCTTGGTTTGGGGGAATTAAAACCAACTCCTATCATTTTACAACTAGCAGATAGATCAATTAAAATGCCAAGAGGGGTTGTTGAAGATGTCTTAGTTCAAGAGGATAAATTTTTTTACCCTGTAGATTTTGTTGTGTTGGATGTTCACTTGACACCAAAATCCTCTTTTCAAGCACCTCTGATTCTTGGGAGACATTTTCTTGCTACTTCAAATGCATTAATAAACTGTAGGAGTGTTGTTTTAAAGTTGAGTTTTGGGAACATGGCCCTTGAACTAAACATTTTTAATATTTGTAGGCAACCTCAAGACTTGGAAGATGTACAAGAAGTAAATTTGCTGGAAAGCATCCTTGAGGAAGAGGCTTATTTGGCATACCAGCCGACTGACCTGCTGTTTGAGTTAGAAAATATTTGTGATCTCATCATTGATGACACCCCCATTGATGCTTCTCCTATTTTTAATGCATAAAATAAATTTAAAGCTAAATGGAGGCCTAAAATTGAGCAGCTCCCACCATTGACAGCAAGTTTGAAGCCTTCAGCAGATGAAATCCCAACATTAGAGCTGAAGCCATTGCCGAATGACTTGAAGTATGCATTTCTAGGTCCTGACAGTACCTTCCCAATGGTTATTTTAGCACATCTCACTCATAACCAAGAAGGGAAACTAATGGAGGTCTTAAGGCAGCACAAAGGTGCTATTGGATGGACAATCACATATATAAAAGGTATAAATCCTCTTATGTGCATTTATAGGGTTTATTTAGAAGAAAATGCTAAAGTCTTTAGGGAGATGCAAATGAGACTAAATTTTACGATGAAAGAGGCAGTAAAAACAGAGGTTTTGAAACTACTTGACGTGGGAATTATCAACCTTATTGCAGACAGCAAGTGGGTAAGTCTCATTCATGTAATTTCAAAAAAATATGGGCTTACTATTGTGAAAAATGAGAAAAATTCACTAATTCCTACTAGGATTTCTATTAGTCGGCGAATGTGTATAGATTGTAAGAAGTTGAATGTTGCTACTAGGAAAGATCATTTTCCTTTGCCATTTCTTGATCAAGTGTTATAAAAAGTTGCTGACCATGATTTCTATTGCTTTCTTAATGAATTTTCTGGTCTCTACCAAATAGAAATAGCACCTGAGGCTCAAGAGAAAATAATTTTTACCTGCCCATTTAGCACTTTTGCATTTAGAAGAATGTCTTTTGGACTATGTAATGCACCAGCTACTTTCCAACGATGTACGCTTAGTATTTTCAGTGACATGATTGCAAACAGTTTAGAAGTATTCATAGATGATTTTTCAGTATTTAGTAGTTCTTTTGATGTATGTTTGACTAACTTACAAGTTTTTTTAGTCAGGTGTGAAGAGAAGCATTTGCTTCTCAATTGGAAAATATGTCATTTCATAGTTCAACAAGGCATAGTTCTCGGTCACATAGTCTTATCTCGAGGTATTGAGGTTGATAAAGGTAAGATTGAGTTTATTTCCAAACTTCCTATATCCAAAACAGTAAAGGAAATCAAATCATTTCTTGGGCATGCTGGGTTCTATAGGAGGTTCATTCAAAATTTTAGTTCCATCTCTAAACCTTTGTGTGAGTTACTTATGCATGGCATGCTGGGTTCTATAGGAGGTTCATTCAAAATTTTAGTTTTATCTCTAAACCCTTGTGTGAGTTACTTATACATGATGTTGCTTTTAAATAGATCTCTTCTTGTCAAAATACTTTTGATAAGCTGAAAATTTTGCTTACTACAGCCCCTATCATGCAGCCCCATGTTTGGTCTATTACTTTTGAGATAATGTGTGATGCTAGTGATGTAGCCATAAGAGCTGTTCTTGGACAGCGTAGAAATAAGTTCCCACATGTCATTTCTCATGCAAGTAGAACTCTAAATGGAGCCCAAAGAAATTATTTTACCACAGAAAATGAACTCCTTGCTATAGTTTTTGCATTAGACAAGTTTCGAACTTATATTCTTGGTTCTCCTGTGGTTATTTTCACTGACTATGTAGCATTAAAGTATTTATTGTTGAAGAATGATGCTAAATCACGATTGATCTTATGGATTCTTCTTCTCCAAGAATTCGACCTTATCATCAAGGACAAAAAGGGTGCTGAAAACATAGTTGCCGACTGCTTGTCTTGGCTTACATTTGCTAAAAATGAGCACACTGTCCCTATCTTTGACTCTTTTCCTGATGAACAATTAATGTCAATTGAAAATTTGCTTTGGTTTGCTGACATAATTAATTTTTTGGTGATAGGACAAACTTCACCCAATTAGAGTGCTCAAGACATACGAAAAATTCAAGAATGAGGTAAAGTCATTCTTCAATGATGATCCTTCTTCTATGATGATCCTTATTTGTTTAAATCTCACCAAATCATAAGGAAATGTGTACCTAATCATGAAATACAAGTTGTTCTTTCTTTTTGTCATACTGAGGCTTGTGGGGGACATTGTTCTGCACATAAAGCCGTTGCAAAAATGTTACAAAGTGGGTTTTATTGGCCGCATATGTTTAAGGATGTGTATAATTTTTGCAAAACTTGTGAGTCATTTCAAAAATTAGGCACAGTCACTAAGAGAAATATGATGCATTTACAACCTATTTTAGTCATTGAGATTTTTTATTGTTGAGAGATTGATTTTATGGGTCATTTCCATCTTCTTTTGGTTATTTGTATATCCAAGTGGCTGTGGATTATGTTTCGAAGTGGGTTGAAGCCATCTCATGTAAAACAAATGACCATAAGGTAGTGCTTAAGTTCTTGAAAGAAAACATTTTTGCTAGATTTGGCATGCCTAGAGCTATCATTAGTAATAATGAAACCCATTTTTGCAACAAACCCTTGCTGCCCTCATGAAAAAATATGGTATACACCATAAGGTTTCCACTCCATATCACTCTCAAACAAATGGGCAAGCCGAATTAGCTAATAGGGAGGTTAAGCACATCTTAGAAAAAACAGTCAACCCCAACAAAAAAGATTGGTCTTTAAAGCTGACTTATGCACTTTGGGCTTATAGGTCAGTTTTTAAAACCTCTCTTAGCCTGTACCCTTATCGCTTAGTATATGGAAAATCATGTCAACTTTTAAAACGGGAAGATGACATGTTTCTCCATAAGGCATATTGGGCTGTTAAACAATTCAATTTTTCCATTGACCATGCTGGTTCTGTGAGAAAGTTTCAGATTTCAGAATTGGATGAGCTTAGGCGAGATGCATATGACAATTCTAAATTGTCAAATGAGTGCATGAAGGTGTTACATGACAAACACATCCAGAGAAAGAATTTTGAGCCCAATAAACAAGTCTAAGAATTTTGATCCCAATAAACAAGTCCTACTTTACAATTCTCGCCTCCATCTATTTCCAGGCAAATTAAGATCGAGGTGAAGTGGTCCTTATTTAGTTTAGGCAAGTGAAGACAGTCACTACTTTGAGAAATGGTAGGGTGTTGAACATTCTAGCTCAAGGTTCAGACAAGGCTGGTAAGGTCTCTAAACCTGTACAAAATGAGGCTGAAAAGAGTGAGGTTGAACAAACAGAAATTGAAAATGAAACTGAAAAGATTTCATGTCCTGTACCTGCTCATTTTTCTCAAAGATTGGTTCCCTTGCACAAAGACAAATACCAATATGAAATTTTAGAAATATTCAAACAAGTTAGGATTAACATCCATTTGTTAGATGCTATTCAACAAATTCCTACATATTCTAAGTTTCTAAAAGATTTGTGTACTATTAAAAGAAAATTAAATGTGAGATTTACAGTAGTGGTGTGCTACCCAACTTTAATCGCTGGGAGTGTCCACCAGTGTAAATCTCACCTTTTACACCAGTGGGCATAGTAGCATTATTCTTATAACAATTCTACCTGAAATGTTTATCAATTTATTGATACAACACGACAGTTGCTTGAGTCTTATCCATATAGAGTTGTATGCATAGTTTTTTTTTTTTTTACTTAATGATTAAGAAAGTGATTTTTAATGTATTAGTGTATTTTTTTTTTATTTTTTAAAAATATTTAACTATGTTAAAAAAATATGAAAAAAAATGAGAAAAAAAAAAGAAGAAAAGGCCAAAATGGCCTAGCGGTCAAATGAAGCGGTGCTACTCAGACGGCAGAGTAGCACCGCTCTTTTAAAAATGATACAAGTATATTTATTTTCATAAGAAAAATACTTTAATCACAAATAGATCCTATAAAAATTAAATCTACAAATTGACGAGATTTGATGTTGTACATTAGATTTTAATTTTAATTTTATTATAAAACAGATTTAACATATCATATAAGTCATAACAATTTGTGAGTTTAATTTTATAAAATATTTTTATAACTGTAGCAGTACTTCTCATCAATAAAAATCAACGTCATTCCACTCCTTAAAAGTCGCATTTTCATGCTTTATATATAGAGTCCTGCTACGAAAAATGTCCCAAATAGAGTAAATTTTTTTCTTCTTTTTTTCTTTTTTTTCATGTATTTTTTTAATCATTATAAATATTTTTTAAAAAAAATAAAAAATTTACAACATCATTAAAAAATATTTTTTTAATTATTCGGTAAAAGAGAAAAAAAGTCTCATTATAGACATTTTTTAGATCCCGAATTCGGGACCAAAGTATTTCTCTTATATATAACACTCGAAACTTAAGAGGCAATTATACAGATAATGTTAAGAGCTAATAATGGCCAAATAGATACTTTTTTAGGAGGGAATATCCTTAGCATAGGCTATTTCGGATGATATATAGTACTGTTGATACCCAATGATTCTGATTTTATTTTATTGAAATCACTTTATCTGAATTTGTTATGCACTTATGCCTATTTTTTAAAATGGGACAGTACTAATGCTGTAATTAGTAATAAGAATAATGTTATTTTATCCTTTCATTTTATCCCCTCATTTTAGCTATTCATGTATTTAATTTAATTTTTTTTTTACTTACCGGTTAAGGAAGTGACTATTAGTGTATTGATATTTTTTTTATTTTTTAAAAATATTTAAATATGTTACAAAAATATGAAAAGAAAAAATGAAAAAAAATAAAAAATAAATAAATTTTGCCTAGGCGGTACACCCGACGATCACTACTTAGCGGTAGCCTAACATTACTCTTAGTAATATACTAGGTGACGGTACTCCACCTTAATGATAGGTAAATAATAAAAAAGAGGATGTTATTTTCGAGTTGTTGAATTTATTTTATATGTCTATTTACTTGGAATATGTATATATTAGTGATGGGAAACTTTAAAATTGGTGACACTATCAATTCTAGATTTTCTACATGTAATCGTGTGAACTTAGCAATGCGTGAGTACAATGTAATCTTCTCAAATTAAATTTAGAATTTGAGTGTCTGGTTCTTATTGGACCATCTAATTTGGATGAACAGTCCACAAAAAAGATTTATTCGAACTTTTTTCAGATTCTATTATTTCATGAAATTATTCATGGTCCGTTCAACAAGTGAAAAATGACTCGGGCTTTCATAATTTAGGATTACCAAGGATCGTGTCATGAATATTATATATATATATATATTTTTTATAAAGCAAGGCTCCAAAATAAAATAAAATTTTAATTTCTAAAAAGTAATTTCCAGTTGAAAATATTTTTTTTTAATTATTAATATGACATGATTTGACTTATAAAGAAAATTTAAAAATTTAAATTTGTAGATTAACTGCTATATACGTACTTGCTAATTAAAACTCCAATAGGAAGTGCAACATCTGCTACGTCTAGAATAAATATTTGTTTATACTAAAAAATAATAATAATAAATTTTTAAATTTATTTTTTAAAAAAGCTATAGTACATAATATCAATCTTAGTTCACCCGGTTAAATTTTGTTAGATTAATCATTAAAAAGGTTAAAAACAATGAGAAAACGGCTTATATCATTTGAAAATCAAACCAAAACCCATAAGATAAAGATAAAATAAGATAAGATTTTTAAAAAATTAAAAAGCCGAAAAAATAGTCTAATCAATTTTCAATTTAAATCCAAGGTAAAAATAATATAATAAAAATAAAGAAAAATTCTGAAAAAATATAGAACTAGCAAACTATTTTTTAAAAAAAAAAAATTAATTACGGATGAATAAAATATATTCACTGAGTCGACATAAATAATGATTGAACTTTAAGATATGAATTGCATCTGTTGTAATATATAGTTTCTTTAACTCCCAAATATATTTATCCCCTGTAAAAGAAATTATCAGATTATTATCATTTGTTTTGAATTTGTCGAGTTTTGTTATACAACTTCCATCTCTATATTTTTTAATATTTTTTATAAATTATTTTTTGAGTTTATTTTTTTAAAATTTTTTTAAATTTTTTATTCATTATTTATATAATAAATATTTGATAAAAGAAAAAAATAATAAAATTAAAAAAAAATATGGAGTGGCAAGTGTGAAGAAGTAATTGTGAAGATTTATTTATATTAAATATTTGATAAAAGAAAAAATAATAAAAATTAAAAAAAATATAATATGTAAAAATTATGTAAATAATAAGAAGTACTTGAAATAGGCGAAAAAGCCCAAGACGTGATCACCATGCCAGACTCTTCATGCACGGTTTCGATCACGATTTACGTCCGTTTGTCGCTGCATGCACTGTTTCATCGCCTCCGCTTCCTCCGCATGCACTGTTTCATCGCCTCCGCTTCCTCCGCATGCACGTTTGTCCTGATACGGTTATCGGCAACACCATATGTTCATAAGGTGCACTACAGATCACGCCTAGTAGCCTTCCTACTCGATACACGTCTCTCCTTCCCTCATCTCTGGGGATTTTCTTTTGGTTCTCTATTATATATACGCTTATCCCTCTTCAAGTACCACTCCAAGCCGCATACTTCCAGTGAAACACCTCCTCCGCGTTGCACCGCACTGCTCCTGCACCACCAGCCCACACTCAGCCTCCACCTCACGGCACAACAGCCACGAACAACGGCTCGAGACCTCCCTCGAAGGACAGAAGCCGTCAGGCCACTGCCTTAAACCCTGCACCAATAACCACCGAGCACCGGCCACCTTAAGCAAACCGTGTCACGTCCCGCGGCGTCACCACTGGTAGCCCACGCTGCCGTAGGAGCCGCCCAACAAACCACCACCACCACCCTTGCCCCTTCACAGCACCCTACACGTCGGAAAACACCACCCTCAACCTTACGGAAGGCCCTGTTTTTGCACCAAAAAAACAGAGCACTTCCATAGCATACCTTCCTTCTCAAGCGCACGTTCAGCCACCGTTTCTCTCCGGAAAAAACCACAACTCGGTCGTGCTACGCCCTGAAACCACCGTACTGCACTGCCGCCGCCTCAAGCCACTGCCCTCCCTCTCGGTAACATCTCCTCCCTCACGCCGTATTTACTCTCTCTCTCTCGCTCATCTCTTTCTCTCTCTCAGTGTTCCGCCGTCGGGTCAGCCACCTCCCACTCGCCCTGCTCCGTCGCGACTCCTTCTCTCACGGTGAGTCTCCGTCGCACAGCCTCTGTGTTTTTTTTTTTCCTCAATGAACCTTATCACAAATCCAAAGAGTTCTCAAATGTGCACTATTTTTTTATCATTAAAAACGGCACTATTTTTTTAATTTTAATGACTCGTGGGCTGACATATTTCGTAGAGATTTGAGTTATAGATGGAGTCCTTTTGAATATTAATTGACTCGATTTTAAACACTTCTCTGAGCAGATATGCTGACTCCATTTTAAACGTTTCAAAAATCAACAGTATTCCTTGAGTTGTAGATTGCTTGAGAGAGATGGAGGTTGGTAATGCTATGGAAGAAGAAAAATCAAGATCAGAAGAACACCATGTAGATCAAGAAATATTAGAAGAACAAAAAGATGATCACATACTCAAAGGTAAGAACCTGCCATCTAGCAAAAAGTCGGCTATTCGTGATTCTTTCGATTTAGAGGCAAGTAGATTCACCACAAACCAAGGCTCGTCTCAGGTAATGTACTTTTTCTGCTTTAATTTCCTCCATTTTTTAGGCTTTTGTTTTCGTATTTGCATGTTATAATCATTATTTTTTAGTTTACTACATATATATATATATGAGATGTAAGACAATTAATTGATTGCAGGTCGGAGATTGGAAAACAGTGATGAAGTTAGCATTTCAGAGCATTGGTGTCGTATATGGTGATCTGGGCACTTCGCCTTTGTATGTGTTACCGGGTATTTTCCCTACTGGGATTAAGCACAATGATGATATACTTGGGGTGCTGTCTCTTATCTTTTACTCGCTCATGTTAATCACTTTGATCAAGTACGTTTTCATTGTGCTAGCGGCCAACGATAATGGTGATGGTAATCTTCTGATCTCCTACATATGCTTAACATCTTCAACGTTTTTATTGATTTTCCTCTTTGATGGTTGCATCATTTAGGTATAGGATGCATGCGTTTCATTCCCTGGTGGAGATAAATTCAATTTTATTTTATTTTATTTTTGCATACATGTACGTTTTTCGCGAGACTATCACACTTTATATTTTCGACACAAATTATTACTATATGAGAAATATTTAGTAGCAGAGTAATTATATAAAAATAGTCTCACAAATTAATATAATTTGATATAATTTATTTAATTATAAAATTATTTTTATTATAAAACAAATAAGATAAATGTCATAAAATTATGTCAATTTATACTTTTATATAATCATTTTGTAGTAGTTGTAACACTCTCTTACTTTATTTGAAGTGACCTAGTGTTCCGATTTGCCTCGCTACTCCTAAAAACTCATCCAATAAGGTCGCAATCACGTCTGCCTACCACCATCTTCCTGTCAAAATCTCTAATGATTGTGATTTTCTTGTTTATATGTTCATGTATATATATAGTCAAAGCTATTATATTATATTCGATTGTCATCCACGCAAAGGTAATATCAATGATCACATGATCTGGTCTGTGATTTATTTTTTGTCGTAGTATTCCTCCAATTATAAAAATATTTTATAAAAATAAATTTATAAATTGACGTAATTTTATATAATATATTTAATTTATTTTATAATAAAAATAAATTTATAATATAAAGTAGTATATCAATCCACGTGAATTTTTGAATATATTTTGGAAATCACTTGTTCTTAATAATCTGAAGTTGGTCCAAGGTGAGACTTGATAACAATCACCGGCCCCATGCATGCATAATATTAATCCAACCTGCAAGTTTTAATTATTTATTGTATGCATGCACCAATTAATCAAATAGTCATGACGGGATTTAATTTTTCAATAAATTAATGCAAGCTTCCCCCCACATGAGGCTTTTATATTATATATGTCTATATATATATATATATATGTAATCAACGTTCTTAACATCAAAGTATTTTCTGTTAATTAATATTTTAAAAATCATACATAGGAGGAACTTTTGCTCTGTATTCACTCATGTGCCGCCATGCCAAGGCAAGCTTGACACCAAACCAGCAGGCTGAAGACAAAGAAGTGTCCAACTACCGACTAGATTTGCCAAATCGACGGCTCAAGAGGGCATCCTTTGTGAAGTCCATGCTTGAAAATAGCCAAGCAATAAAGTTCTTCATATTGTTCATGACCATGCTTGGCACTTCCATGGTTCTTGGAGATGGAATCCTTACACCATGCATCTCAGGTAATACGATATCTAGAGAGCAACTGATTCTGTATCTACTAATTTCGTTTTAATAAGTTTAGTCATCAATATGTGATAACAATATATATCATGATGTCTTTCGTGCAGTGTTGTCAGCAGTGGGAGGAGTTAAGGAAGCTGCTATTGGTCTCACTGATAATATGATCATGTGGTTTTCAGTGGGAGTCTTGATTGTTTTGTTCCAAATTCAAAGGTTTGGGACAGATAAAATCGGTTACAGTTTTGCTCCAATACTCACAATTTGGTTCCTTTTCATTGGAATTATTGGCTTGTACAACTTCTTTAAGTACGATCCAGGTGTTATCAAGGCAATTAATCCAATGTATATCATTCAATACTTCAAGAGGAGCAAGAAGGATGCATGGATTTCTCTTGGAGGCGTCATCCTATGCCTAACAGGTGCGTATCGTGCAGTATTAATTGACTTTTTCTGTCGTAGTCATAAGATGGCATAGGTATTGTTTCAAGTTTCAAGCCCAGAAAAAAATATGATTGTACCAAAACATGATACTTCTTTTGCTGATCATCTTGTTCGCCCAACTTTGCCTTCACTGATATACTGAGTTTGGTCAAACAATATCAGGTTCTGAAGCCCTCTTTGCTGATCTTGGTCACTTCAGTGTTCGCTCAATCCAGATAAGCTCATGCACTCTAGTTTTTCCAGCTGTTGTTTTTGCTTACTTTGGCCAAGCTTCCTATCTCCGCCAACACAATCAGGACGCCAGCAATGCCTTCTATAGTTCAGTTCCAAGTACATCACTTGGCCTTACAACAAAATTTGTTTCTAAATTTTTCATTGATGTTGCATTTTTTCACTTAATTTGACTAGCTATCTCTTGTAAATATGCAGAACCGGTATACTGGCCAATGTTTGTTATCGCTGTAATGGCAGCCATCATTGCTAGTCAGTCCTTGATCTCAGCTTCCTTCTCCATCATCCAACAGTCATTAGCGTTGGGTTGTTTCCCACGGGTTAAGGTAGTGCACACTTCCTCTAAATACAAAGGACAAGTCTATGTACCCGAGATCAACACTATTCTCATGTTGGCTTGTGTGGGTGTCACTCTTGGCTTCAAAAACACATTGAAGATCGGTAACGCTTATGGTAAATACAATGGATGATCTTTCTTCTGAACAGTTCAAGTTTAGCTGTCATCTTTTGTATGCATGCGATTTTTCAAAGTTTCTAATGGATTGTCAAAACTATATAAATTGCTATTTCTATATTGAAACCATTTTCACTGTTTTTGTTATGTTCATAGGAATTGCCGTGGCGTTCGTATTTACGATCACATCTGCATTTCTTGTCCTTGTGATGGTAATGATATGGAAGACAAACATGTACTTGATAGTCATCTATGCCCTGTCTATATGGCTCTTGGAACTCCTATTCTTGAGCTCAGTACTCTACAAATTTATCGATGGAGGGTATCTTCCTTTGTTATTTGCCATGGTTATGATGACAATTATGTATTTATGGAATTATGGCTACCGCAAGAAGTACATTTATGAGCTTGATAACAAAGTCTCTACAGTAAAATTAGTTGAGATAGCTTCTGATACTAGCATCCACCGGATCCCAGGTCTTGCACTGTTTTACACTGAGCTTGTCCAAGGCATTTCCCCAATCTTCACACATTATGTAGCCAATGTCCCAGCTCTGCACTCAGTTCTTGTCTTTATCTCAATCAAATCCCTGCCCATTTGCACAGTGCCTCTGGAAGATCGATTTTTGTTCAAAAGAGTGGAGCCTCGTGAGCTGAGCATTTTCCGATGTATTGTGCGGTATGGATACAAGGATGCAAGAACAGAGTGGGAGTCTTTCAAGGAGATGTTGGCAATTCAGTTGAAGGATTTCATAAGAAAAGATGTGTTCATGTCTAGGCTGCCACACACTACAAATATGGATTCATACGAATCAGATGATAACGAAGTTTCGAGGCTGAGAACTGAAGAGATAGCTCAAAGGGAGGTAGAGAAAGTGGATGAAGCTCTGAATGTTGGGGATATTGTTCATCTGATGGGTGAAAATGAGGTGGTTGCTTCAAAGGGTTCAAGCTTCTTGAAGAAATTAGTTATAAACTACGCCTATAATTGGTTGCGAAGAAGTGTGAGGCAAGTTGATGAAGTTTTTATGATTCCCCGCAAGCGACTTCTCAAAGTGGGGATGACTTATGATGTCTAATAATAGAGTTTTGATCAATTCCGTTTGGTTTTCCTCTTTCTATTTTGTTAATTAGACTTCTCATGTGAAGGATATTTTTACAGTTTTAGTTTGTTAATTAAAAAGAAATTAGATCCTGGCGCAGCAGTTTAGATTCACAAGTGAAAGGATATTTCACTTGTGAACCTATCATCTTATGCCACATCATGGGATAATAAGAAGATGATGAGAAAATGAATGATAATAAATTTTTCCCAGAATTATAGTGTGCTCCTCTAGGCCAAATGCATGCCTTTGGTATGATAGCATGATACGTAAAATCTGATAAACCATTCCCACCATCTGATATGTACTCCTTCCCCATCTCTACATCATCAGGGAATGACCCTGAGTATATCATGATGTGTTTTATAAGGCAGGGAGTTAAAGCACCGAGCTCTAATTATCAGATCTCAAATCTGATATGTACTCCTTCCCCACGCTAGCTGCTGTTGACTCCACTTCTTTGCATTAATTCTCAAATCTCTCTGACAGTGAATTATCAGAATCTCCTTCTACTTGCATTATCTGAGAGGAAAAATGGAAGGAAATCAGATGCATATTTCCTCATACATATATATATATATATGGAGATAAACCAAGGTAATGTACTATTGGATGAAGAAAAGAGAAGTTGTTATAGAGATTAAGCCAATTTTGTGGAAGAAGAAGCTCAATTGATCTGCAGCATTGCAACCAACGAGACTAGAACTGAAGACAGGCTAATTTGGAATTTTAATAAAAATGGGAGGTTCTATGTAAATAGTGCCTATCATCTAGCACAATCTAAACTACAAGAAGTGGGATGGTGAATCCTCTAGCTATAATGAAAAGGATGATAGGTGGAAAAAAATTTGGAGGCTAAATATACCTGGGACAACAAAGCATTTTTCTATGGAAGATTGGACACAACATCCTGCCAACCAGAATGAGTCTACACAACAGGAAAATTTTAGACACTCCTTTGTGTCCTTTCTATCAGTATGAAGAAGAATCAGCCATTCATGCTTTGTGGAGTTTTGCTGCTGCTACAGATGTTTGATCAAAAGAAAGAAGCCGGTTCATAAGTGGTCCAGCTACTGCAATGATTTGTGCAGCTATGGGATAGGATGTTCTCATTATTAAATAAAGAGCAATTGAAAAGTGCAGTCCTCATCTTGAGAAGTATATGGCAAAGAAGGAATAGATTCATTTCAATGGTTATAAAAACAGCAATGGAAGGTTTATGAGTTCCAACAAGCTCAAATGAAACAAGGAGGACTGGAGACAAAGGTGAGAGCAGGAAAATCATCTCCACTATGGCAGAAACATGAGAGGGGGTTATGTTAAAAGCAAACTTTGATGCAGCTTTCGATTTCAAGAATCAGACTAATGGTATTGGAGTTATTATTAGAGATTATGAAGGTGAGGTCTTGGCTACTATGTGTGGGAGTGGGGCTACCAGTTATAGCAGAATGTAATGCTCATTGGGCTGCAATGAATCTCTGTTCTGAGCTGGGATTCAACAATGTTGTCTTGAAAGGTGATGCGCAGGTGGTGATCAAAGCTGCCCTAAGTGCTGAGGAAACCTGGGCTTGGCCTGGTCAGTTGATTGAGGGCATGAAGAAGTTTTTAAAACTGAGACCAGATTGGAGGATAAACTTTTTGTACAAAGAAGGAAATGGGGTGGCTCATTCATAGTATTGGTCTGAGTGAAAAGCTCTGTATTAGTTTATTGGTAGATCGAAGGACTCTTAGATCAGTAGAAGAGTGGTGGTAGAGGTAGACAACAATCGGTGGTGGAGGATCTATAGTTTTTGCTTTTGAGAAAAATGGATAAGAAAATGAATAAAAAAAAAAAAGAAGAGGAAAATGAAGCTAGGAAGGTTGATTCTTAGATATTAGCATACAACAGTTTTTTCTTTCATTTTTAATATTTTATCTTTTTTTTTTTTTTTTTTTTGCAACAGTTTTAATATGGGGGACGAAAAGGAGAAAATTAAGGGGTAAAAAGGACAAAGAAATGAGAAAAAAAAATAGTGGAAAAGTGAGAGAAATTTGGTTGAAAGGAAGTTTTACGTGGATTTCAAATATATTCAACTTTTTTAAAAGAAAGTGAGCGATACTTGCAAGTTGGTTTCTTCAAAAAACTTGTTTAATCTCCATATTTTTCTTATTTTATTTTTAAATTCACTTTTTTCTTCTTTTCTTTTCTTTTCTTTTCTTTTCTTTCATATCTCATGAACACTAAATTTCATCATCAATGCAATTCAAATAGTTCCATAACATTCATTTTGATTTACCTCAAGTTCTTATGGTTGGGCTGGCAAAAGATCTTTTCTTTTAAACTCTTAAGGCTTTGTTTGAATTTAAAATTCACTTCAATTCATTCATTTCATTATTACAACGTTTTCAAATTTTTTCAGAAAATATAATAAACAATTCAACTTTTTCAAATTTTAAAACAACTTTCTCAAATTTCTACACAAAATATAATATATAATTCGACTTTTATTCTACTATTCACAAATCATCTCAACTCATCTCTGAATCTAAACCACTCATGATCATTCCGGTCATTAATTGATACAAACAGTTCTATTTCCCCTATTTTCTTTTCTTTTGTACTTTAATTTTCCTTCTCCTCTGTTGTGCTTCTATCTAACTCTAATCATCCGATCTGGATGCCTTGTTGGGATTTTAAAACTTAAAAAGAAAAATAAACACATAAAGTAATTACCAAGTCTTGTAACGATGCTTCATTTTATACGTATATTTCTCTCGCACTCTTAAGCTATGAAAATTTTTAAGAGATCCGAATCCCTCTTATTCATCCATCCTAACTACAACATAGATGTCTTTATTGGACTTAGGTCGATCATCTGTTGCAGTGACGATGATCATACGACAACCTTCTTGACCTTAAGCAAATTACACGTTGTAATTGCCCTATTTACTTCTATGTTTTGTGGTCATATGTAGCCATCAAATGCATGACATAATATTTGTTTGGATTGTTTAACCTTTAATAGTATATATGTATATGAAAAATTCTATTCATCATCCCACACATCACACCATAATTTTTTTTTATTTTTTTCTCTTACCAAATATGTGGTGTATGGTTGATGAGTAGAATAATTCAATTAGTTTAAGAAGAATAAAATCCAAAAACTTTTAAAAAATTAAAAATAAATAAAAATAAGTATACTATATGGAGATGATGAGTAATAAAACTCATAGATATATAAATATATCAGAAATGATACTTGCAGTCGTGAGTGTGCAAGCGCCGTGCAGTCACTTTGAAAAAAGTGAATAAATATGGGACTCACATGAAAAGAAATTAATTTTTTAATAGTGGACCCCACTCTTTTTCAAAACAATTGCACGGCGTTTGCACACTCTACGACTATATGTAACATTACTCTAAATATATATATATATATATATATAACAAAAGAACCATAATAATTATATATAGTTACAGCAACCATAAAATAATTGTTGTAGAAAGCAATGAATCGAGTCTTCCTTCAGAATTTTACAAGGAGCCCCTTCTAGATTATTGCTTAATTTTATTTTATTGGGCGCATTTGCAGTTAGCATTTACGCGAGGAGTAGGATTCCCGTAATAGGTTAAAGATCAACCAAATTATCAAAAAGTTCTGCTAATTAAGAAAACGGAAGTGTATGTACACCAACTCTCACATAAATAGTAAACTCATATAAGAGTGAAAAGTGAGGATTGTGTACATGGACCCTGTGTTTGGAGCATTTTTTTTTATCATAAAAACAGCCAACTTCAAGGCCAAATGGACCTCACTAGCCTTTCACTTCTAATTCAACCACGTCTCAAAAGGCTCATAGAGTCACCACCTAGTGGCACACCTCTACCAGGTCTTACCTCTTTGAGCCGCGGTGCATCGTTTTCTCTTTGTAGGGTTTCCATTTTTTATGTCAGCCTCTTAAGTCTTTCTTCAATTTTTGTGAATCTTCTCTCCCTCTCTCTGCCAGTTTGCTCACCCATTTTGGTGATCTCCTGGTCACAGGTCACCTAGAAGAGCATTGTCGCCGACATGTGAAAGGCACGTCACAATAAGTCAATTGGAAAAGTTGATCTTATAGACAGCGCCAACTGTTGACGACTGTTTTTGCTCACTGATTGTGTCTTTGGCTTAGGCAATTAGTTTGACCTGAAATCAAAAAACAAGATAAAGCTTGGGGCTCCACCCACGTATTGCCTTCGATGCCTAGCTAGTTATCTTGAAGATATTTTTTTAGAATCACCAGAATGAGAGTATATGAGCTCACCTCGATGCCTTTTCCTTTTGCCTTTTTGTATCCCTCTCCTAAAGAGTTCATCTACTGCCTTTGACAATCTGATTGTGAAACTTTTCCAAAAGGAGCATGTCGTTGTATTTAATACGGTAATCCTTTTGGGCCTTGTGATCAACCCAGTATGACATAGGCATGTCTCCTTAATGGGTGATTCACTACATTTAATACGACATCCCTCCTGAGGTTCCCTGTGAGCCCAACTTGACAAAGATAAGTTCCTCTTGTGGCCCTATCATGTAAAGCAGTGGGCCTACATGCATGCTTTACATGATAGGGCTTCTTATGAATAAAGAGTCATCACATTTTCCGTACAAGTTTGCCCCCTTTCCCGAGGGATGGACCTTCGAGCCGCTCGCATGGTTCCCTTCCCTTGTACACAGATCCTAGTTCAGTGGGCTTGGCAAGGTTTCATCTTAAAGAGATGAGAATTGGGTCTAACAACGTTCATTATACATCGGCCACCATTTGGATCATATAATATTGCAGTACGTAAGAATAGTTTTTACTTATCTTTCCTTTCCCTTTTCTTGGAGTTTCTATATATTTCAACTCTTTGAGCCTATAGCAATAAAAGGCAGTTCTCTTGCATCTTAAAACTTTCATGGCTGATTTTCTTGCCAAGGGGGGAGCTGGAGGTTTAAATTCGGATTGGTCTGGTGATCATATGCTACCTAGTATATAGTCTTAGAGGTCTTCTCCATATGGACGAAACTGGTCTCTCTTATTTACAGATCTAGTAGTGTTGTTCCTGGTAAGTTGTTTTTTGGTTTATTTGTTTTTCTTATTCTCATTTGCATGTGTCTTTTCTTGCAAGTTTTATTTGCTTTTGTTTAGGGTTGGTTCTCTAATGTCTAGTTTTAGTTTTACCCTGTACTTCATTGATATTTTGTTTTATAACCGGATGTCTTAGCAATTTTGATGCCTGGATTTGAGTTTTTTGTTTAATTGTATCTCCTAGGTGTCTTGTCGTAACTACAATTTTTCCTACCACAAGTAAGAGCAATCAATAAAATTAGAGTACCGTCCTCTTATTAAAAAAAATAATCTTAAAACTTTCGTTTTATATCCTTTGCCACTAATGCAGAGGTGCCATAGAGAAGCTAGTTATACATATGCTATTATGATATGGTATAAGGAAACATTTTGGATTTTATATTTTGGGTTTTATTTTGTAATTAATTTACCAACTTCACTGCTTTTTGGATGTAAGAAGGTAATTAATTAAGGATCATTTGTTGTAACTCATCATGACTAATCTTGCAACTTCTCGTACAGTTGCTTGTAGAGTCAACATATAACACGTGGTTGGTTATTTTTTCCTTCTATTTAATTATTTTTTCTTTTTAGTTAAATATATACATATTTAAACATTAAGATAAAAAAAAAAATGACAAATCACATCCTAATTAGATATAGATGTGTGGTATAAGACTTTCATGTAGAATTTCTCTTAATAAATAGATAAAATTAAATATCACACTAATTATCCAAATTGTATCATGCACAAATAATAGACAATTTATAAAAATTATTTTATAAATTTTTACAACTCCTCTCATTTTATTTCATCTAATCATTACAAATTTCTACACAAAATAAAATAAACAATTCAACTTTTTCAAATTTTAAAATAAAAATAAAATTAAAAAATATATTTTAACGATATTTTATTCAATTTTTAATTTTAATCTTAACTCATTTCATTTCTTCTCATATCATCTGGAAAACAAACAAAGCTTTAGAGACTTATGCTACAAAATAAAATCAGATGAAAATTCTTTCAAAAATATATTAAAGTTCATATCTTCTTATTTCTTCGACTACCACGATCCTGTTGCAGTGATATCACACATTCCATCTGGACCACCATCTCTCTGTATTTGTTCTTGCATTTCGATGCGTATTCTTTCCTCCTACTTTCTTTGTTGTTCCAGCAAATGCGTCTCCAACTCTAACTGTCGAGACAAGAGATCTTCCAACTTAATGTCTTGCCTTCATTTGCTCAATCTCTTAGTGCACGACGTCCAAATCTTTGGTAATATTATTCACTTCTGAATCAGATGTTGTGGAGGATGAACCGACACGCTTGAAAAAACATCCGAGCCATCTCACCAAACCAGACTTGGTCCCGAGGACTTGGGTAAATAAGTCGATGTCACTCGGAGATGAATCTTCAGAAGCAGACTATAGCTCAATCATTTTCTCCTACAAGAATTACAAAAACTAGAATCAGTAAAAAAGTAATAGAAAAACTTGTAGAACAAATGATATGTATAATGACATAATGCTTTGAAAACTAAATTTAACTTACGTAATTCTCTCTACCTACGAGATCAACCCATTCGCAGTTGGCATCAGTAGGAGTCATAGCATACACATGAATAAGTGAGAAATTTTTTGCATCGTCGCATTTCTAACTAAGTCACATTAGCAAATATCATATTAGCACTTAATTAAATAAAACCATAGAAAGATATAATAACTAATTACCATTTTCTCTGCAAGACATTAGAATGACCATGAACCTGCGTGATGGTGAATTGACAAATTTGATCCATTCTGCGCATTGTTTCAAACATAGATTACGCATTCCATTCTGTTCATTTCTTCTTGTTTTTCCGACCACCGCGATCTTGCTACAGTTACTTCACACGTTCCATCTAGACCATCATCTTTCTTTGTATTTGTTCTCACATTTTAATGTGTATTCTTTCCTTATGCTCTCTTTGCTTCTCCACCAACACATCTCTAACTTTGACTATCGACACGAGATCTTCTAACTCTTGTTGTCTTGCTTTCATTTGCTCAATATCTTGGCGCGCAATGTCTAAATCATTGGTAAGATTATTCACTCCCAACCCCGATGCCGTGGAGGATGAACCGAAATGCTTTATAAAACGTTCAAACCCTCTGACCAAACCAAACTTGGTCACAATGACCTGGGTAAATATGTCGATGTCATTGGAAGGCGATTCTTCAGAAGTAGTCTGTAGCTCAATCATTTTCTCCTACAAGAATTATAAAAATTACAATCAATAAAAAAAAAAAATTTCGCAGAAACACCTGCAAAGCAAATGATATCTATAACGTCATAATGTTTTGAAAACTGAATTTAACTTGCTTGATTCTCTCTAGCTACAAGATCAACCCACTCGTAGTTAGCATCAATATGGGTCATTGCATACACATGAATAAGTGAGAAATTTTCAGGATAGTCGTGTTTCTAATGAAGCCACATTAGCAAAATCATATTAGTACTACATTTAAAAAACCATAAAAAGATATAATACTAATTTTCTCTATGAGACGTTAGAATAGCCTTGTACCTGTGTGATGGTGGCTTGTTAAATTTGATCCATTATGTGCATTATTTCAAACATAGATTAAAGTTCATTTCTTCTTATTTTTTTGACCACCGCGATCGTGCTTTAATGAAATCATGTGTTCCATCTAGACCATCATTTCTTTTTATATTTGTTCTTGCGCTTCAATGTGTATTCTTTCCTTCTATTCTTTTTGCTTCTCCAACCAGGGGCGGCTCAAAGGCAAGGCAACTAAGACACTTGCCTAAGGCCCCCACTCCTTAAGCCCCACCAAAAAGATCCTAACGTGGTTTGTTCAAAACAAATTGACACAAGCTATTTATATTCTTTCAAAAATAAAATTTATAGAAAATAGATATTAAAAAAGGTTAGTATTGTAAGATATTAAAAAAAGTTAGTATTGTAAGGAACACATCTCGTATATTCTTTTAACATCTTGCTATGAGTTGTAAATAAATTAATAAAACAATATTTCCAATAAACACTTTATAACATAAAAAGCGTAGTTATTTGAGATACACAGTAATTAAGAATAGAATACAAATTTTGAAAACTTAAAAATCTCAACTCTAAATAATATTGATGATCTGAAAAGAAAAGTTTTATGATTTTTTTTTTTTTTTTTTAGGGGTGGTGGTTTTGAACTCCAGACCTTCATTTTGGAGGCTAAGAATTATGGCAATCAAGCCACATGCCTTTACTAAAAAAAAAAATTATGATTTTGAAACTTACACAAAAAAAAAAAAAAAAATCACATAGTAAAGAATCAGAATGTTTGTTTATTTGTATTATACTTAATTGGAGAGTTGATTGAATTATTATATTAAAAGTTTTTAAAAATAATCTCATCTTAAATTCTTGTCTTAGGCTACCGTGTGCATTGAGCCACCCCTGTCTCCAGCAAACACATTTCCAACTTTGACTGTTGAGACAAGAGACTTTCAACTCTTGTTGTATTGCCTTCATTTGCTAATCTATTAGCACGAAGCATCTAAATCTTTGGTAAGATTATTCACTCCTGAACCCGATGTTGTGGCAAATGAGCTGACACACTTGAAAGAACGTTCAAGCCCACTCAACAAACCATACTTGGTCTCGAGGACATAGGTAAATATGTTGATGTAATTGGAAGACAATTCTCCAAAAATAGCCTGCAACTCAATCATTTTCTCCTACAAGAATTACAAAAACTGCAACCAGTAAAAAACAATAGTAGAAGAACCTGCAGAACAAATGATATCTATAATGACATAATGTTTTAAAAAGTCAATTTAAATTACATAATTCTCTCTGGCTATGGGATCAACCCACTTGTAGTTGGCATCAGTACGAGTTGTAGCATACACATGAATGAGGAATAAATTTTCATGATCGTTGCTTTTTCTAACTAAGCCACATTAACAAAATCATATTAGCAGTTAATTGAAGAAAACCATAAAAATATATAATAACGAACAACTAATTTCTTTACAAGACGTAGGAATGATCTTGAATCTACGTGATGGTGGATTGTCAAATTTGATTTATTTTATGTATTGATAGAATTTAAGTTCTACGTGACAAGAAAAGGTGAATTTTTTATACTTTTTAATAAGATTCACTTTTTTATTAAAAAAAGGCTTGCCTGAGAATTGTTCATTTTGAGTTCGCTTGTATATATTATTATGGTAAATTTAACATATCATTGGGCCAATTATTGGGCGTCGGATGTCGGCCCATTTACAACGTCGAAAGACATTATTAACATACGTTCGTAGACACGACTTTACTGGTTCCTTTCCTTCTGCTCTCTCGTATTGTCTTGAACAAGAAGAAAACCCCTATAAGACAACAGTGTTAAAGAAGGAGAGAGAGAGAGGGCGAACGGACGCCGTAGGAAAAGGATGTTTCGGAATCAGTATGACACGGATGTGACGACATGGAGCCCGGCGGGGCGGCTGTTTCAGGTGGAGTACGCGATGGAGGCAGTGAAGCAAGGGTCGGCGGCCATTGGGCTCCGATCCAAGACCCACGTCGTCCTGGCCTGCGTCAACAAGGCTAACTCCGAGCTCTCCTCTCACCAGAAGAAGATCTTCAAGGTCGACGACCACATCGGCGTCGCCATTGCTGGACTCACCGCAGACGGCCGTGTCCTCTCCCGCTACATGCGATCCGAGTGCATTAATCACAGTTTCACCTACGAGTCGCCCCTCCCGGTGGGTCGTCTCGTTGTTCAGCTCGCGGATAAGGCCCAGGTCCGTTACAAAACAAAGCCCCAAACCCTATCAATTCTGAATTGTTACTTGAGGTGATTGGGAATGTTGCTTATTTTGATTCCGGTGAGTTCGGGGAGTTGGGTTTGTTGGATCGTGGGATTGCGGGGGTTTAGGGTTTTAGTCATTTTTTTTTGCCTCTAGAAACCTTTTTTTGATAGGTAATAAGTAATTCATTGATAGAAAGATAGGCATAGCCCAAGTACGGAGTATACAAAGACATACAACTATTTGGGAACTAGAACAGTTAATAGAAACCTTAAAAGATTGCTCCTTTGACAGGCTCCTTTGACTGTGAGTTTTGGCTGTTCTTGGGCGTAATACAATTTTAAATCTTTATAGTTGATGACTAATTGGACTACACATGTTAGGGTTTTGGATTTATGTTAGGAGTGGAAGTTTTGATGGAAGGTAGGCAATCATCTCTTTTGGTTTGTAAGCTGCCTTGGTATTTAACTGCATCTTAGGTTTGGTGGAGATGCGTACTTTGTCTATGCTGTCAGAGCCTACATCAAGCATGGAATTCACTAGTCTGAATGTGTTTTGTATGTTTCGCAAACTGTGTAGCTGTCTACCTCCGAGTAATATTCTACTCTAATCAAAGGAGGTCGGCAGGTAATATTTGGTAGATAATGATTTACCCGTTTTCAAGCAACTTTTACAACTGCTTTTAATTGAAGACTTGGTGATATAGTCATCAAAACATGTATGTTTTTCATAGAATTTATTGACTTCCAGTATTTGAGCATTTTGCTTAGTTAATTCTGAAGCCAGAGTCAGCTGTATCTAAACCACAACCTGCCCCCAGTATGTTGGTAATGAGCCTACATTGGTTTACGTGTGGTTAGTTCTGTTGGCAGCGTGAATTTCCCCAGGCTGGCTGGTTTTTGTTTATTGCTATAACTTCTCTTAGTTATGTATTTAGGTTCACCATTTTCTATAGACTGGTGAACTAACAGGTTCCACAAGGGCCAAACCTTTATGTTTATTAATTCACCAGAGATCCTATAAGCTGAGATATTTTAGGAAAAATGAGAATATATTACAAAAGTACCACCTTGTTACAGTTCTTTTTTCCCCCTCCAGCTCAATGTGATCTTAGTAGCTTGTTGAAGTTATTTTTTTTAAATGGAGTAGACGGGGCTAAATTGTATATATATATATATATTTATATTGAGAGAGAGAGAGAGAAAAGAAGTCTTGACATGCCGGGGGTATTCAGAAAGTGTGATTATAGTTCAACTATGGTTTCTTTGCGAAGTGGTACGTATAATGACCATGGGGTGGACACTTTGTTGGGATCTGGACGTCGGGTAGAGGAATGAGGTTCAGGCTTGTGCTATATTTAGTTGGGTAGATGAAAACCATGTTGAAATTCCTCTTAAGTAGGTTCGAAATTCCTATAATTTCATCTCATTCCCTTGATTCATTTGCAGAAGTTCCTGTATTTTTCTCTCTTTTCTAGTCAGTATCTGTTCTCTAGCCTTGCACATGATTTTTTTGGCTTCTATTAAATTTCAGGGGTACACCATTTTTTTTGAAGTTGGGAAATGCGTTTGTATACATTAAAGAATCACGCGATCATATGTGCATATGCGCTATCTTTTTCTTAGTGTTTTGCCCTGGGTTTGGTACGCATGCCTTGTCTCATTTCTTAGTTTTTTTTTTTTTTTTTTCCCTGGAAGTTTGTTACTTTTGTTGCACATATTATATGAGCATATGCGCTATCTTTTTTATTAGTAAATGAAATATTTTATATGGGCACATGCTATTAGTTTCAGTATTTGAATCAGCTGTTATGTTGTTATGCCATACATTCTAAGGGCTCTCTCTCTCTCTCTCCCCACGCCCATACACGAAGCTGCATACATGTGAGGACACACACCTACTTATAAAAAAAAAAAAAAAAGTGAGGACACACATATCTACATAGAGTTATCATTTAGTTGCATCTTATGACAAACTCTCCTTCCAGTGTGATATACATATTTCCACATTCTTTACAAGAAACGGTTTCTGAAATGTTTGTTGATATCTTTTTCTAATTTATTGGGCTCTAGAGTCAAAAATGGTTATGGCGAATTCACAATCATTTTTTTGATAAGTGAGTAGTAACAATCATATGAGTCGCTTTGAACTAATGGGAGCTTTAATCAGTTCACATATTTCCTTGTCCCCAATGATTGTAGTGTTGAAGGTGATTCTTTACCCCGTGATTTTCCCCTGGGTGTCCAAGTTATCTTCATGTGGGTGTTATCGAACTTGGTGAAATGAGTTTGAAGTTTCTGAAGACACTTTTTAATGTGGTCTTAGAAAAATCTTGTCAACATTTGAAGAGAGATGCTTTAGTTACAAAGGGATTTTATAAAAGTAAATTCACAAATTGATGTGACTTGATATGATACGTTAGATTGTAAAGTTACTTCTATTGTAAAGTATATCTAATGTATTATTTTAAGCCACGTCAATTTGTGAGTTTACTTATGTGAAATCTCTATGGTTGTAGTACTTATCTGTTTTTCTTTGCCTTATTTTTAGAGATATATATTTCAGTTTGTTTGGGGTTTGGAACTTAGACTTATGGGTTATCTTTTGTTGCCAACTGTGCTTAATGTTCTGTTTAGTCTCTGGAATCCACCACAGTTGAGTAAAACCACTATTGATTTTATTTTTTGCTGGAAAACTGATCTTGTTGGGGTCTCTACATTTGTTTACCTGAAAGGTTAGCTATTTATTCTTTTGATCATATTGAGCATGTGTCTGTGGGTTATATCTTAAGAAAAAGAAATTTATGTTCCATGATTGCAGCAAGAGAAGCTATTTCCTTATTTTGAGTTACAACATACTTTTCGGTGGCAGGTCTGCACACAACGCTCATGGAAGCGGCCCTTTGGTGTTGGTCTGCTGGTAGGTGGCTTGGATGAATCTGGAGCTCACCTTTATTACAACTGCCCAAGTGGTAACTACTTTGAGTACCAAGCCTTTGCCATTGGGTCCCGTTCACAAGCTGCCAAAACATACTTGGAACGCAGATTTGAAAACTTCGTGGACTCTTCCCGGGAAGATCTGATCAGAGATGCACTTATTGCAACAAGGGAAACTTTGCAGGGAGAGAAGCTCAGAAGCTCCATCTGCACAGTTGCTGTGCTGGGAGTTGGAGAACCATTCCAAATATTGGATCAGGAAACTGTACAACAATTGATCGATAAATTTGAGCTTGTAGGTGAGGAAGAGACTCCTGCTGCTGAGCCGGATGCTGATGCTACTGCTGCTGCTGACGAGGGTGGTGCAGCAGAACAGGGTGGAGGTGCTGAGCCGGGTCCTGCAGCTGAACAAGGTGCAGCTCCAATGGATATTTGAGGATACGAGAATGAGATATCTCCTCTCTTTTGTCTTCAGATGAGGTTTTCTGGCATGTTTATCAAAAATTATGTTTCCCTCATCAGTGCAAACATACATTTTAATGCTAGCCCCTGGTGAACCATACATTTTAATGCTAGCATCATCTTTACAATCATACCTCAGACAGCATGAATTTGTGATGACATTCAACCTGGTTATATTTTGCTACTGTTTGTGTTATGGGATGGCTGCTAAACTCTTTGCGAGTGCTGTGCATGTGCCAAGAGGCCTTCTCTCACTTGTTTTTCTTTCGGCCTGGTTTGATGCGTCTCGACATCTTCTCTCCTAATCTGTCTTGACATTTTTTCTGTGTGCGTTGATGCATTCGGGCATCACAGATTCACAATACCTCTTCTGCTACACGGGAAGTTAGTCTATCGGTTCGTTCCATGACCAGTAATTTCAGCCCATAGCAATGGAAACACAAATTCCGATATCGAGCTCCTTGGTGCGTATTTTTCCAATATCGAGAGAGATGTATAAAAAATAATAAAGTTGAAGAAATGACGTGGCTTTATGGAAATAATTTGCATTTAATGATATAATAAAATGAGATTATGGATTATTAAATTTTAATTCTGCTTATAATTTAATTACAAAATTCCTATTACTAGTTGTAATGAATAAGATAAGAGTAATTCTATATATAACCGTGAAGTGCGTAAACGTCAAGTAATCGCTTTGAAAAAGTGTGGAGTCTACTATTAAAAAATTATTTTTTTTCATGTGGATCTTAGTTTATTCATTTTTTTCAAAATAATTACGAGGCGGTTGCACAAATTATGGTTGCAAATATATTTTCTCATAAGATATAGTCAAAGAAGATGAATGTTTGGTTTAGATACAAAAGTCTCCTAACTTATTTCATATAATTATTATAATTTTTTTAAATTCTTACACGAAATATAATAAATAATTTAATATTTTAAAATTTTAAAATAATAATAATATTAAAAAATAATATTTTAATAATATTTTATTCAATTTCTAACTTTTATCTCAACTTACTAAGAGTTGAAGGAGAAAGAATATAAAGTGCTCTGAACTTTTAAAATCTGAAACTATCTATCACTTAATTACATGACCTTTCAAATTGTTTTAATTTAGATTATTAAGCAAGTGGTCATTTAATGTACAAGTGGATAACGTGACTTAAAATGATATACACCATATATTGGTTTAGACTTCTTATAACAAATGAGTATGAAAAAAATTATTTTTTTTTTTTATATGGTGAGAATTTTTTTTTTTTTCTTCCAAAGGGCTTGCACGAACCTTGTAGATTTGTATAAATCATTACTTAGTCATGGGAAGTAATCAACTATTACAAGGGAAGTAATCAGCCATTAAAAATGTAGTCATTAAAAAACTAAATGACCAATAATAAAATGGTATGAAGACTTAATATTATTTAAATGATAATATTAATTAAAATAACAGGTGATGCTGTACATAAAAAACCATGTAAAGTGCATAAATAATTACTTATTTCATAAGTACTGATAAGTAGTACTATTATCTTACCACATTATGTAATGTCATTAAAAATTAGTGCTTACAAAAATAATTTCAACTGCATGAAATTTGTCATTTCGTGATAAGATAAGATAAGAATATCATTCTTATTACATTATTTATAAAAATAATTTATACAGTCATAAAGTATACAAGTCACGTACATTGTCTTTAAAAAAAATGAATAAATAGTAAATCTCATTTTTTTTTATAGAGAGTATACAAGTCTTACACACCATAAGACTGTATCGAACATTACTACATTATCTATACAATGAGACCCTATTTAGATATAAGAAGTGTTTCATCTCATTATTATAATTTTTTTAAATTTTCACATAAAATATAATAAATAATTTAATTTGTTCAAATCTCAAAATAATAATAATATTTTATTTAATTTTTAACTTTTATCATAACTTATCTCATCTCAACTTACTATCCGGCACCCGAAAGTCCTAATAATTCTCCTAAGATACTTACGAGCAGCTTGTTCAAAATTATTTTGCCCGGCACGCACATACGCAGGAAAAGATCGAGGAAACAAAAAACGTCTGCATTGGCACAGCAGCCACCCATTCCCTAACAACTCAAATGAGCCAACAGGCAACAGATTTTAAAAGCCTTGACAAAAGATGACATTAAATTATCTGTGGGGAGAAAATAGTCTTGAAAGGCTAACTGGAGCCAGCCCCAAAATGCAACTACGCACAGCTGCCCTCTCAAAAATAGTAACAATGGGGAGAAACCATGACCATGGTTCACGGAGATTGTTTATGTATATGGAGTAAGGGCAGTGAATTGATATGCATCTGCTTGAACCTCCATTGCCAATTCTCTGGGGTCGTCTCGCCTCCAAGAGAGCGGATGACGGATCCACCACTGCATGAGCCAACTTTACAGCATTCCTCCAGAGATAACCCTTTTACCAACCCATATAAAAATCCACTTGCAAATAGGTCGCCTGCTCCAGTGGCATCAATTGTCTTGGTTTCCCCGATGGCTGGAACCCGGACAACCTGACATTTGCAAAAATAAATAATGTTCATAATTATGGAATATCCATATATATGCAGCTCTCATGGTGTGGACAGCACAGAAGAATAACTTACGTGAACATTTAAAAGATGCTTGAAAGATGAGATGAGATGAGATGAGAAATTTATTAATAGCAGTGTAATGGTTTGAGTTATGATGTTTTATTGGATTATGAGAAATAAGAGAAAAAAAGTTGAATAAAAATATTATTATAATATAATTTTTAAATATTATATTTGTTTTAAGATTTGAAAAAGTTGAATTATTTTTTATATTTTGTTTGGAAGTTTGAAAAAATTATAATGATTAAGTAATGATTAGATGAAAATGTTGAAGAGCGGTCCTACTCTGCCGCTTAGAGTATCCCACTCCAAGTGACCGTTAGGCTAAAATCACAATTTTATTTTTTTTCAATTTTTTTATTCATATTTTTTTATCATTTTAAAATATTTTTAAAAAATATAAGAAAAATATCAATAGACTAATAGTCAATTCCTTAACTATTAAATTAAAAAAAAATTAAAATGCATGAAGTGTCAAAATGAGGGGGCAAGTTGAGTGGACAAAGTAACATTTTTTAAAGTTGAATATTTGAAATTAAAAATATTTGCATTTGAGTGATGTCCGGGAATGAAATGAGATGAAAGAAAACATCTTCCGAACTACTCTTTAGAGAGTTTGTCCATTATACCTTGCATTAAAAATTTAGGGTACATTTATTATTATTATTTGGTGAATTTGGTAGACATTTGGAGCTTGGACAAGCTTTTTTGAGGAGACACCCTCTATCATTAAAAGCTTCGACTGCCCTCCAGCATATGAAGGAAAACAAGCATAAAAAGGAAAGCGCATGAGGTCCTCAATAACTATATAAATCTCCATTTCTGAGGAAGGGAAATGTCTGAAGAAAACCAGGCCAAGGGTTTCTTAGAAAAGTAAGCTTTACAGTTCATTTCCATGCTTAGCAATGCATCCATTAGGCCCCAAGGTTACAACAGCCCATTGGCAGTGTTTGGCCAGAAATTCAAGCGCAATGTACATAAGTTTTACAAGAACAATGAAATATGCAACAACTGAAGAGTATGATAAAGCAATTCCAGTCACCTTAGCAGTTCTATTGCTTCATCTTCATTGGCGAAACAGAGATCTATATTTCCTGACTCCAGTAACTGTAGAAGAGGTAATTTAAAGTTCCGAACCATCTGTCCAAATGTAAAGACTGCATAAGACACTAGATTTGATCATAAAAACTCTTCTGAAATGTCGAAACTTGTAAATTGTTTTGTAATTAGGAGTTCTTATTAATAATGCGAAAGGCGCAACCCAAGTACACAGGTCAAGATTTATAACTTAAATGTTGAAAACAAAGAAGATCACTGACAATGAACCAAACTAAAAGGAAATGAAAATATAAGTGCAAGGTACCTCAAAACTGGCCAAATCAAGGGACACGAAAAGACCCTCTTGTTTGGCAATCTTTATAGCTTCCCGAATAACCTCTAAATTGAATATATTGCATATCTCAAAGACAACCACTGAAGAAAATAAGGTCTTGGTCAATTAAGTCCATAGAAAGCATCAACATAATTCCAAGACATTATCTTGCAGAAGCTACTGGACGAGAAAAACCAAACAGATCTAGTTTCTGGCATGAAGGACATGTTATTCATTATGAGTTCATTTTATACATGAAACTCTATTATCTTTAGCGTATGATACATACACAAAATCTGCATTAGAAATTTGATTTAACTTGTCAAAGACAACAACAACAACAATAATAACAAGAAACTAAGAATTTGGGAAAACTCACAAAGGAAAGGTAAAAAAGTTTCAATGGCAGATTTGATTCACAAATTTTATTCTAAGGGGAGATGCCGAACTTTAGAGCCCTTGAAATCCTCTCTAGTCAAGTCATCCGCCTGAAATAGAATAAATAATGAAAGCAAGTCCTACTAATCAGTCCTTAAAATTCAGAGAAACCCTTATCCTAATAAGAATACACACCATGATACACATTCATAGAGAGAAATTTAAAGAAGCATTAACGTGAATGCTCATAGCTTATCTCATTATGAAGCCGAAGTTGATCCTCAAAATTGGTAAAGAACGTAGCTTCAAAAATGTATAAAAACACAGCATTGGAGAGACAAGGCCGCATGGTACGGGTGCCCAATTCATCAATCAGGCAAACACACTGGCAGACAATACAGATAGTAAATGTTTCAGCATCAAACACTAAGAAGTTCAACAAAAAAATTTGGAAACAATGAACTTCAGTTATGTAACATGAAGCTCACCTGACCAGTGCGTCCTTTCTTCATCCTCAATCTCGAGAGGTTCACTCCATTAGAGCTCATGTTGCGCACAAATAACTGACCTTGCTCATCATTCCCATAGGCCCCAATTATTCCACTGGAGACCCCAAAACCTGCACTTAGTCCCCGCATTGTATTTGCGACACTTGCCCCCAGCCATTGTCTTCATGGAAAACGGATCATCAGTGGATGCAAGGATATGGATTCTCAACTCACTCACCATGAGCTCAAGCTCTTCAATTGCGACCTAAACGGTACATAAACAGTACATACATAAGAAAATCTCAGTCATGCACCAGCAACAAGAAGTTAACCCAAGTTATGCTATAAAAATGCGCATAGTCTTGTGATTGATTCCCTTAAAGAAGAAGAAGAGAGAGAGAGGGGAGGGGGAGGAGAGAGAAACAGAAAACATTACGCATTTAGCAGACATAATAACAAAGAGAAACGGAATAAACATAAAAAGCACAATAAGTACAAAAATCCACAAACAAAAAGACAATGAGTAGTCCACTGTGAATTGCACTTGACCCATATATCACAACAGCTTTTTCAGGTCATTCAGAGTCTGCATTGTTAGAGAGCATGAAATTCACTGAAGAGAAGCTCTTGGATGAACTTAAAAATGGGACTCCAAAAGAGTTCAATGTAATTTGATAATAACAAAAGCAGATAAATTTAACATGGGCAACTAGCATAGAACGCCCAAAATCTAGCAAAGTGAAGCGAACAAACAAAAATGGCCCCATAAGACCAGAGAGAGAGAGAGAATACTGGAATAGAGCCACCTCGATAGCCGGGGATTTGATGTAGAAAGGAGCAGTCGACAAGGGCCACATGATCGACAAGGGCCGCCGGTTGGAGACCCAAAATGAGGGGAGCGTCAACGTGATCAGCCTCTACATTCAGCCTTACCTCCCTATCCCGGTTTCCATAGCTATAGTTGTTGTTGCGGGGGAAGGGCTCTGCCTCTGCTCCCATTTTTTCCAACCGATAACCCACCCCCACACCCTTTCCCCCCGACTCTCATTCAAAGTTCAAACTCCGCCACCTTTATAGTCTATACAGAGACGCTTAGATTTTATTACTATAAAATGGTAACATTTGACGGCATTTAGATTTTATTACTATTTATTACTGTTACTATTTATTACTATAAAATGATAAAATAGAATTCTTTATTACTATTAATTATTTTCCAAATAAAACAAAGTTGAGTTTCAGGATTGAAGGGAAGATTATCTATAAGAAAAATATGATAAAGTATCTATTTTCTATGTACGAAACACGTTGTTTTTTTTTTTTAAGAAAAGTTATTTTAATAATTGATACAATTGTAAAGAGATTTTATAAAAATAAATTTACATAATTTCATATCATACGTAAGATTTATTTTATAATAAAAATATATTTACAATCTAACATATCATATCAAGTCACAATAATTTATAAATTTATTTTTATAAAATTTCTTGATAGCTAAAATATTTCTTGATTAAAAAAGCATGTGCTTCTTCCATGCTCATGCTCAAACAACGGATGCCAATTATTAAGTTAAATGTTTTATTTATAAAGAGATTTTACAAAAAAAAAAAAAAAAAAAGTTGGATTGTACTAAGCCACCGATAGTCGGTATCGACAGTGTAAATTCTTTTTCTTTTTTTAAAACATTTTTATGTATTTTCTTTTAGAAATTAAAAAACAAACACAATACTAAAATATAAACAAACACAAATTCTAAAAAAAATAAAATAAAGAGAAAATCGGTACACTTTGTCTATGGAAGTCATCAGTGAAAGTTCGAAGTATCATTTTCGGAACTTCTCTCTAGCTTTAATAGGTTGAAGGATCATTTTCCATTAATTATGTTTGAAGAAAACTCTCCATAAAGTATAACAATATTCTATTCAACCTGCAAAGCTTGGATAGAAACTTTAAAGAAACTACCATTAACCTAGTTATCTTTTTTTTTACTACTTTGTCGAGATTATAAAGAGTAGAGTTTCGGCTACTGTTATATCTGTAAAAGAATTATACAAAATAATCTTATAAATTAAGTTTCATATGATCTGTTAGATCTATTTTATAATAAAAATAACTTTAAAATCTGACGAATCACATCAAATCACATTAGTTTGTAAGATTATTTTTGTATAATTACTTTGTAACTAAATTATTTCTCTTATTTTTTGACACATTAAATCACGAGAAATGAGTTGTAAAAATTTTAAATAGATAAATTTCATACAACTGTAACAATATAAAAGAATAAAGATGGAAAAGAAAGATGAAGCATAAGCTTCTGATTTTTTAGGAATCAGCATCTCCAAGAATGATCAATGTATTTACTTGAATGAGTTTTACAATTTCTCAGTCTCAGTTTGTATATTTCTTCTCAAACTAGGCTACTGTTACTGTCGTTTCAAATGAAAGGGCAATTATGTAAATTGCTACATTAATTGATCACATGCCCTGCGCCTGCTTCTCTCTTTTATGATACCCCTGGCTACTTCTACCTTCGATTCACTTCACTGCACCTCATAACAATTATATATCACAAGGTCGAACGAGAGTGGAAGAATTCCTATTTTGGACACTTTTTCAATGGTTGGATTTAAAACTCTTACCATATTTTATTAGGAAAATGCTAAATAGTTCCATGAGTTTGACCATTTAATTTTACCGTTTATGTATTATAATTTTTTTTATTTAATAATTAAGAAAGTGACTATTAATAAAATTGTATATTTTTTTATTATTTTAATGATTAAAGATGTTAAAAATATATATAAAAGAAAATTATGAAAAATAAAATAAAAAAATTTCAACTAGCTCTACGCCTCACGATAAAAGCTGGGTGGCCCGCTTGCAACATCTATTTTATTATTATTTGTGCGAATATATTTGAGTATATTAAATGATCAATATAATAAAATCCATTTCATGTATATCTTATTTGTTTTAATTGTAATTTATTGCACATTAAATGATGTGTTTAGAGACTATCCAAATAGATGAAAACATCTCATCTGAAGTTTTACCTTAAAATAGTTTTGGTTATCCAAACATAATATTTCATCTCTTAAATTTTGAAAACATCAACTTAAATGAATAATAAATAAATAGTATAAAACTGACATAAATAGTGTATGAACAGTGCACAATTCGGATACTCTATAAAACAGTGGGACCTACACTTTTTTCAAATTCCAAAAATTAAAAATTATCTCATCTCATCTCACCATTTAAATATATTTTTTTTTACAAACTATTTTAACTCATCTTGACTCAAAAATTTTATTAATATTCATAATATCTCATCTCAGTTCATCTCATCTCATTTAAACTGTATATCCAAACAAGACCTAACTTATAAATTGACCCAATAAACAAATGTTTTAAAAAGAGAAGGGTTAAAGCAAAATCACACTTCTTTTAGTAAAGCTTAATTTGGCCCATGCATCACTCTAGCACTAAAATTATGATAATCCTCCCACCATATTAGTTGTTAAAATGAAAAATAAATTAGATCATCAATACCTACCACAACAGCTGCCACCTAGCACATATTCTCAAAGAAAAATCTATATACCATATTACCATTCCACTTTCATCTTATTAAATATGATGTGACATATTTAGCACTATTAAATAATTATTTATTGCATATTTCTTTATCATCTAATAGTGACAAATGTATCACATACCACTTAGTATAATCAAAATAGAATAAAAATATTGTATATAACATTACTCTATTCTCAATGCCACATTAGCGAATCCCACCTGATGCACAAGACCCACATCTCCAAAATGGAGAATTTTGGAGATAACAATAAATGATGTAGGACCGACTTGATGTTCGTATCGCTGCTGAATCCATCAAAAGTCTAGTAATAACTTGGAACCTTGAGCCAAGAGCACAAATAAAGTTTGGAACTCTTCATGTACACTATACCAGGTGATTATTATCAAAGTCCGGCTTACAATTTGAGCTCCCTTTCAAGGGTTTCAAGTCTCACCACCATCCTAGTCATAGTTAAGTAACATGCAACCCATGATTGCTGGTATAAAAGACTACTAACAATCACTTGTCTTCAAAGGAGAATATTCTCTTAACATACACTAGAATGGCTTGATAAACAGATCAATAAATCTTTGTGGAAGACCAGATGCCTTTAATACAAGGAACAAAAAGCGTCAACACACATGAAGCTTCTGGCATCAATACAACCTGAAGCAAGAAATACAGTTTCCAAAAACTGAAAACACTGCCGGAAGACTAGAGGCAAGAGCTAGGAAGAAGCAATGATTCCGCCGAAACACGTCTGGTATTATTGGGAAAGAAAATAATCCCTTTTCCATGTATTTGCTCATAAAAACAACTATTCCTTTGTTGAAATTCAAGATCTGAACCGAAGAAAAACTAACTAAAATCTCATTTTTGAGGATCCTTTGGTGCTTTATCTGGTAGAATGTTATCTGGAAGAATAAGTTCAGGGGGAGTTTCCCGAACAACACCCAGCATCGAGTCATACTCCTCATCCCGACGAGCAAACTTCTTGCGAAGGAGCTTCTCAAACTCAATCTCATCAAATGATTTTGCATTCTCAGCTGCATGGACCTGTGCAAGGTTTGTATAATTGGTAGCTGACTGGGAAATGAAGGCTATCTCTTCATCAGTGAGCTTTCTCAGAAATTTTGCCGGGTTGCCTCCCCATACCTGTTATCCGCATTTTATATTATTAAGCATTCACTAATCATCTGCCAAAGGTAGGCATGTGTTCCTAATGCAATGCTCAAAAGCTGTTTATAGAATCATCCATCAGAAGGGTTAAATTGGCATTACAGTGTTTTGTATCAAATCCAACATATCAAATAAATAAGAGTTTTTCTGACTCAATACACTAAACAGAATACTTTCTTTCAACAGCAATTTGAGTTGTCACACCAGACATTTGTCCCCTATGTGAAATTCAAAGGGTATATATTATGGGTAAGAGACAAAGACGAGACAAAGAGGGGCCAATTGGAAATGAAGAATAAAGAAACCTTTTCTGTCCTGACCCCACTTTTGACATAACCTGATGGATGGGCGATTTGAAATTTTGAACTGAGATAATCCAGTCTAAGCTCACAATCTTACATTTGCAATGTAATAATGGTGATTATTGCATATTAACCAGCAAGTACAAAACAATTACCTGCTTATCTTTGGAAAATATGATGATTGCACTGCTGTGGCATGAGGGTTTCAGAACCGCGTGAGCACTGGCTCACCATCCCATTTATCACTTACATTTAATCAAGAACAATGGTCTCGTTGACATTATAGTGAGCACCTTTGTGAAAAATGATCCCAACATGTGTAGTATGGTGGATAAGAAGAGAAAGAAATTAGCTTAGTTTTGAGGATTTCAAGATATCGGGGTCAGAGCTTAAGTCTTTTGTTCTTAACACCCTGTATCGATGGTTCATGGCTCAACATATATTACCCTCTCTAGTTCTAACTTTTCTAGCACTCTTTCCTTAAGTGGATTTCATGTACACATCCTGTGTACCATGGTAACATCCTCTTTCATCACTAATAAAATCATCATTTTTTTTTATAAGTAAACGATATTATTGATAAAGATAGCCATAGCCCAAGTACACGAGATGGTATACAAGAGATAAGACCTATCTAGGTTGCAGTAGAATAAAATCATCATTTTACTCATCAGGGAAAAAAAAAAGAATTGAGAGATAAATGAGAGAGAAAAACATGTGGATACATACCTCACCAGTTGGGACCCTTGTATTCTGTCTCACAAGGGCTCCAGCAGCAACCATAGCATGTTTCTCCACAACAACAGCATCAAGGAGTATTGCTCCCATACCAACAAAGGCCTCATCCTCAACGGTACAGCCATGGATAACAGCACTATGACCTGTCCAGCTCAAATTTCCAAGTTAATCCAGGGAAAAATAAACCAACATTATGTTAAGCAGTTTCACACCAAGCATATCATCGACAACACGTCACTCACCTATGGTAACATTGTCCCCAATAATGGTAGGTAAGACCTTCCCGCTTAGGTTAGACTTTGCGACATGCACAAGAGAGTTATCTTGTATGTTAGTTCCAGTACCAACACTGATGCTGTTCACATCACCTGCACTCAAAAAAGTTTTTACCGGATTATTATTTTTGATAAGGATACAAAAGAAACAACAGTTCACAAATTGCTAAGAATGAGCCTTGAAGAAAAATGTTGTGACTTCATAATTGGAATAGGATACTAAAGCATCCCAACAAACTCATTTAATCCTTCGCAGGTAGATTGGAATACAGACTCATTCGTGATTTATTTATGGTGGATGTATACATATTTGAAAGACAACCAAGCCAAAACCAATGGGCAGAACAAGGGTATAATAGTTCCACAACATATATGTTTGTTAGAGAAATAAATAATCAAGTAGAAAAAAGATGTTATATTTTTCCATATTCATAGCTACATGCACACAATATTTCCACTGTTGTCAAACAACAAGGAGGTGCCTCAGCCTCCCCCCCCACCCCAACCCCAAACAATAAACAAAAAAATAAAATCTAAGATTCCAAAAAAGTGACATGAAAAGGTAACTAAAAAAGGAAAAGAAAGACCAATCTAATACTCTAAGAATCTCTATAATCACTGCCACAAGAATCTTACCTCTCAAGACGCATCCATACCAAATAGATGATCCTCTTCCAACTTGAACATCCCCAATGACAGAGGCGCTTGGGGCCACAAATGCATCCTTATCAACCACAGGAGCTTTATCGAATATGTTCATAAGAGTTCGATGCCTAGACACTAGAGAAGATACCACAGGAAATTAATCAAATATGTTCGTAACAGTTTGATGCTTAGACACTACAGAAACGTTCTAATGAATCCTGTGAATCAAAAGAAAGCTAAGTCGGCTGACATACAACATGGAAAATTAGAAAATGATGTAACCCACTTACAAAAATCTCAGCAAAGCAAGTAAGAAGATCAATCACTTCATGCATCTTTAAAGCACACAAGATGAACCAATTAGTAGGACAATAGATTGTGTAATCACAGATTCCCATCATGGGTTTTTTCTCTACCAAATAAAGGACGTTTGATTTGATATCTAAATGATTAGCTGAGCAAGAATAAAATCCTTCAACTACCCTTGATTCAATAATTTCTTTCTTAATTGATAAGATCTGGACATAGGAGATAACCCAACCCATCCCATCCCTTAGCCAAGGCCCAAGAGGCAACCGTAATTCAGGCAACAATGAAATTTAATTACTTATTCTTTATCCCATGCTTCCACCAAACGTGAATGTGCTTAAGAATCAGCACGTGCAAAAACTAAGAGGCCTCCAACAATCATATTTCCTAGTGATTCTCAAGTTTTCCCCCGAAGGTTCTCCCTGTAATTGGTATGTACACATATACATTGACCCATGTCAGAAAACGTATTTCCTTTCATATTTTTCGAACTAAGTCATACTTATTATGGATTCTATATAAAAAAATATTCATTGTGTATGCATTATCTTCCACATGCCTTAAGCTCAATGATGGAAAGCGCAGTGCTTGCCAAACTCCCTTATCTATTTCACAAAATTTCCGCCAGCTTTCAGTTCGTAATTTGCATAATAAATTCAGCTCATTGACATTTGAAACATTGCATCAACGCGTTTCCGGTGAAAGAAAATCCAAGCACTTCCAAAACAATTTACAGCAGCGAAACATGTAATTGAACAGAAAACGCCAACGATCTAACCGGCTCTAGCTAAATTCCCAACCCAAGCAGAAAGTAGCATTTCACAGAATCGATCTAATTACAGGAAAACAAAAGGAAAAAGGAAAATGAAAATTTGCATAACCCTTGATCAATAGATTTAGGAAAACGAGAGGTCAAGGGTGAGATGGAAGGGTTGGGGAGTTTACGTTGCTCCTGGAAGTAGTAGTTGCCTTGGAGGCGGCAGCCAAGACGATCAATGGCCTGGCCGGTCTCACGAATCCAGAATCCGACGGTGTATATTGCTTTCCCAAGGGTTCCCATGTGGGTTCGTTCGCTTTTCGATCGTTGAAACTGTGTCTGGTCTTAGGGGCTTCCAGTGAAAGAGGTTGAACTTTCTAGTTAGTAGTTTCTACGGGTACTTTCCCAAGCTTCGGCTACGTCTGTCGCGTTCGTGTGTGTGATGGAGAAGGAAGGCGGAGTGGGAGATGATGCTAGCAGTAGGGCATAATATCCCAGGTACTTCGGAAATTTGGAGGATAAAATAGGGTTTTCATACTTATAATTTTCGTAAAACTGGATTTTCATACTTATTAATTTTCATACTTATTAAAATGAGAATTTCTATTCATAAGCTTCACGCATCACATACCACAATTTTATTATTTTTTTAATTTTTTATTTATTTTATTCTTCTTAAAATAATTAAATTCTTCTACTTATCATTCATATACCATACATTTGGTAAGAGAAAAAATTTAAAAAAATCATAAAAATGATGGTGTATGGTGTATGAGGCTTATAAATAAAATTTTTCTATTAAAATAGGGTTTTCATAAAATTAAGGACGTTTTTGGTGTGTAATTATGGACCAAAAATGTTAAAGAGTTTTTTTGTTACTCATTTTCATAAACTATATATTATTAATTGAATTCTTATACTCATTATTAATACACCACACATTTAGTAAGAGAAGAAATTTAAAAATTTAAAAATTATTTGTGGTGTATACCCAAAGATTGACATTGGTTTAGGTATATTAATGGAACTTTTTTTCTTTTGACTAATTATTTTAAATTTAAACTTTATATTGAATTAGTCATCTCAATCTCTATAATAATAATTTTTTTATCTACCTTTTTAAGTATTTTTTAAAATTTTTATTTTGATAATTTTTAACGATCTATATATCAGAGGTGCTACAAAGAAAAATGTGACCAAAACTACCCAGACCAAAATGGAAATGATGTTCAAGAATCAAAACCAAAAAGAGAAAATAAGAATATTATATGAATTTTGCTATTCATCATTCTCGTACATCATATATCATATTTATTTATTTTTTTTTAAAAAAATTCTTTATTTTATTATTCTTAAACTAATTTAGTTATTTTACTCATCGTCTATACAACACATATTTCGTAAGAGAAAATAAAAATAAAAATAAAAATTTTGTATAATGTGTGGTGTGAAAATGAGAAATATAATTTTTAATAAAGCTCATTATATTATTTGCTTAATAAACACTTCTCAATAAATATGTTTAACCACCGTAGCTAAAGTCAAGTTTGCCTATTCAATGCTTATTCCAATGTAGATGACAAAGAGGATAACTAAAGTAAAATATGGCTAGCTAGAACAAATGAATATTCCAATGGCATTTCTCCGAGGGTGGCTCTACAGCCACCAGTTATATTAGGATTTTTTTTTTATATGTATTTTTTAAAAAAATAAAAAAAATCACAATATTATTAAAAAATATTTCCTTAATCACTAAGTAAAAAAATTTTAATAAAAATTTTAGCAAGAGCCACCAACTAGAAGAGTAGTGTTTTTCTTTATCAAATTAAATTTATAACTCTTGATATGGTTTGGTATTAGATATTCGGTTTATTTTATAATAAAAAGAGTTTTATAATCAAACATACCATACCAAATTACATCGGTTTATATGCTTATTTTTATAGAATTTTTTTATTGATATTTATCATTATTAAGTATATGTTGAGATTGCAGCAGAAAATATAATTTATCATAACTTAAAAACATCTCATCTCATTACATCTCATCTCATCTAATCATTACAACTTTTCTAACTTTTAATATAAAATAAAATAAACAATTCAATTTTTTCAAATCCCAAGATAAAAATAATATTAAAAAATATACTCTAATAATATTTTATTCAACTTTTTAACTTTAATCTCATCTCATCTCATCTCATTTCATTTCCGAAACCAAACGAGACATGTTGTTAGAAAGTTGTTTACTGTTTCGTAAACATATTTAAAGCGTTTTTAAAGTTAGTTATGATGATTTTTTTTTTTTTTTTTTGTAGAACTTTTAATCAGCGAGTTTTGACACACGTGTCGCAGTTTCATTGAGAATTATGTATAAAATGAAAAAAAAGGGGCCCCATTTCATTATTTTCCTATGGTCATGAAATGGAGGAGAAAAAAACTGCCATAAATTAAAGAAAATCCTTTTGATCAATTATAGTCATGAAAAACGAATATATTTGAAATATTTCTAAATCTATATAAATATATATATATATAAATTTTAAACATAAACCCCACACTCCTATATACCCACTTAAAAATATATCATTTTATATTTTTATCCACGTAATGAAAATGATTCAGACATATTTATAAATAAAATATGATAAAAATATAAAATGACATGTCTTTAAATGGATGTATAAAGTATAGGACTTATGGTAGCACTGCTCTCAAATATATATATATATATATATATATATATTATACAAGGGTGTGAAGTTTTGAATCCAAATTTCACATTTAAAAAATCGAATTTTATGTCACCAGACCATTAGGTTCTTGGCATTTTTAAATCTATATTACTTGTACATCATGTATCATATTCATCTCTCACAACTTCTTTAATTATTGCCAAATACTATAAAATATAAAAATCAATGCGAATTATTATTATAAGTATTGGGGAGCGCTAGATCATGCAAGTACATATATATATATATATTTTTTTTTCGGTGGATAAATAAATTGTTTAAAAATTAGAAACAATGAGAGATTTTAATTTAATTTTACATGAAAAGAATATAATTAATTTCATCAACATGCCCATGATTAATTAATAATATATTCTAATTAGAAATAGTAGAGAATTTCTTGAAACTGGTTGGGGATGGCCTAATCCAAGTTTTGCCACCAATGGAGTCCTTTGTCAAGAATGGGGCTGCTTCTTGGACTGTCATGTGATTGTGAGACCACTGTACCCTCTTCGACGTATTAGCTCCTGCTCCATAACACTTGTATTCCCCGTAGTATGACGTTCTGCAAGTTATAAGTAATAAAAATCCATCACAAATTGTAGCAAAATCTTTAGCTTAATTCGGTTAATTAATTATTCTTACAATATAAGTCTATATCTTTTCAAACTTTTCGGAATTTGCGATGATTTAACATGATATCAAAATAGAACTTTCAGTACCACTTCACACAATTTGATTAAAAAAAAGTTCTATTATCAAGTCGTTGTTTAAATCACATCGAATAAAATGTGATTTGGAAGATTAGAAGATAAATTTTAAAATTTAAATCTTATAAATTAAATTTTACTATTAAAGTAATGTACTAGATGGTCATATGTGCTGCACAATGACTTAAAAATAAAATAACTCTTTAACTAATGAGTAATAACGTTTTTCATCTTAAATTTAATTAGCATCGCATCTCTATCATACCAGGTGCATGGTGTGTCATGTTTTAAGTGACTTTTTATATCAGTAGTTGACCTATAAAATCACTTACAATATACACGTATATATTTTTTTGATAAACACGTATATATAAGTGAGGAGTAGCGGTTGCACAATTTACGGTTATAAATATCTTTTTTCATAAGTGAATTATAAAGATAATAAAATCACCTACAGTGTGCTACACAGTATATATACTTGTTGGTATGATTAAAGATGATAAAATTAAGCATGAAGAGTAATAGTAATACTACTCTTAATTAAATATTCCGCGTCTTGAACTGATCATTTATATATTGTAATGATCATATAATTTAAATAATTAAACTGACAACTTTGTAATTATAAATAAATACCCATGAGCTTTTGTTTTACTTTGAATAAATCAACTTAAGGGAGACAAATTAAGAAAGAAATTAGTTATAAAGAATATTACTTTTGTTTGGAAACTGATCCCCAGTCATCCCAACCCTGGGGCAGCACTACACTTGACATGTACGTAAAGGCAAAGACGACCCTTGAATAGGGACCCCATGGCCTTCCAAGGAGTACGGCAGTTTTTACGCCGGTGATCTTGCAACCTAAGAAGATGAAGCCTGTGTTTTCCGACGGCGACTCCCTCCGTTGGGCCGTGATAGCTCCTGCTGCGTCCGACAGCGAGTGCAGATGGCACTTCTGCATGAAAAAACAACCTCAAAATGTTCAAGTTCAATTTTTATAATAGGACGGCACAGACTACGTACCACTATAACTATAACTATATATATATATTTATATTACTGATCAATTATATATATATATATATACACGAAACGCGTTACAAAGTACAACCATAATAAAATATTATAAAAATAAATTTACAAACAAATAACGTATTATATCAATTAAGACACGTCAATTTATGAATTTATTTTTATGAAATTTTTTTATAATTAAAATATTTCTCTATATATATATAATAAAGAAGGTCCACTATAAAAAAAAATGATTATTTGTGATTATTTTAATAAAAAATAATCATTTTTATCGTAATAACAGACAAAATATAAATATTTTTGTTAGTTGCAGTGAAGCAAGTTAATTACCTCAAACAGAGAAGCAGCATTTCCACAAACAAAGTCAGTGTCTCCTTGTATATAACAATTTCTGTAATAATGCCTTCCAGTATCATCAAGTAGGGTATCCTGATTAGACATGATCCTGCAACCATAGAATGCTGCCCTATCTCCCGCAACCCACAATGCAACAGCTTTACCACCATTTGTATTCTGCATGTATATCGATCATCATGTATAATTAATATATATTACACTTTTATCGATCATGAGTACGTATATATAAGAAAAATAAGTATTTGTGACGGATTATTTAAGACAAACGACTATTGTCAAAAAAACACTTGTTTTGATAAAAAATAATCATTTTGACTTGAAATAACTGATCACAAATAAATCATTTTCTTGTACCTGATCATGTTATCTTATCAACAATATATACCATTTTACAAATTAAATAAAGATAAGAAATTAACAAATTAAAGACATACACTAAAACTAGCTTTTCTAACATTAAAAGTATGAAAATTATCTTTGCGGTACAAAAAATATACCCTCCCCCCCTAACACAACATATAATCAAATCGTGACATATATATCAAGGATGCATCTTCCATACTACTGACATGACAATTCAAATCCTGCCACGACGTTTAGCGGTGCATGATATATACGTTTGATGTGTCAATGATACATTATATACCTCAAAAAACAAAGTTACAAATAATTTTTTTATTATTGCATGAAATGCTCAATTACTTTGTGCTCGTATCAAAGTCACGTGGTCTGATTGACATAAATTCTCAACCTCTAAAATGGAGATCTTGGATTCGAATCTTCCCTCGATCATAGATAGATAGGCAAAAGGCAATCAAGAACTTTGTAAAAACACCAAAATTAATAGTAAATAATATACCTGGATGGTGAGGAATCTTGCAACAAAATCGGAAGCCAAGACAGAAAACGTTGGAGACTCATAGATCTCCCCTCCCTCCTTCCATGTTATCACAGTCTCAGCTGCGTTTCTTCCACTTATTGTTATGAAGGGCTTGTCTGCAGGCACAACAATCTTTTCTTTGTATATCCCAGCCTTCACCCAAATATACACAAGCTCCGAGTTGTTTGAGGGCACTGCATTAATGGCGTCCTGTATATTTCTGAAGTCTCCCTTACCGGACTGGTCAACCCTTATGAGCAAGGCACTAGTCATTCGGGTCGGGTCCGGGTCTGCTTCAGAAATAGCACTAGCCATGAAAGTCCATGAAACTAGTACGAAGAAGTACTTCAAAAAGCAACCAAGATTCATCATCATATTTCTCTCAAACTTCTCCAGAGAAAGAAAGTCACAGATAATCAAGTACTCTATCTGTAGATATATATCAAAAGGCCGATAATGAAAAGGAATGAAGGTGGGTGTTCTTTTATATGGAGAACCCTAGCCGTTTTTCTTGCAATAATGGATATAATATAAGTTAAAAGTCTTGTTCAAAGCAACCGTGTGGACGCCATGATCAAGAGATAAGGTTTGCTGCATGCATTTGGCCTAGGTAGAAGTAGGCGGCGGCAAAGGGAGAATTAATCAGGATTTGTGCTTCAGACAGACGAAACAGATGTTTGAAAAACATGAATAAAGACATTATAGTATGTTTGATTTTCTGGTTTTTGGAGGAAGTCTTGCTTCAGATATACGAGGAAGATCATCACCACAAGTAAGTTAGGATTAAAAATTTGGTTACTAGCTTGTTAAGAAATGCAGCGTACGTGGAGCGCAGTTCACTGCTGTATTGGGAGTTGACCACGTTAAATAACCAGCCTCTGTACGGCTGGATTCCACCCGGACACAAAGGCACGCTACCAGCTCGGTCGACCCGGATTTTCTGATAGAGAGAATGGAGGAAGTCAAATTAAAAAAAACATGAGGGTCGTGCGTGGGCCGTTTTAGGATTGTTTGAAAACATAGGCCCGTCTTCAATCTTAGGGAGGGCCACAGCCACACTCGTACAAATTTGTTCAGTTGGTCCAAAACAGTCCAGCGAGCAAGGGCCGCGAGTTTAGCTTTAAGGCCTCGTTTGTTTTCAAAAAAATAGCTCATTTTATTTTATCTAATTATTATAATTCTTTTAAATTTAAATATAAAATAAAATAAATAATTTAATTTTTTTAAATAAAAAAATAATATTAAAAAATATATTCTAACAATATTTTATTTAATTTTTTAACTTTAATCTCAACTAATCTCATCTCATTTTATTTACAAAAACAAACAAGACCTAAGAGTAAATTCTAGCGTATCATATAAGCGCATCTTCTTTGGAGAGGTAGTTCTTGTTCCCCTCTTTTGTCGAGAGTAGACATTTGTCTTTGTTTTATTTTATGAGGATAGGGGGATGAGAATATGGAAAGCTTCGTCCTCAGTTTTTTTGAGAAATATAGGTTTGAATTAAATTTTGGAGTAATGCTAGTTATAAATTTTAAATAGATAAGTTTTATATAGACTATTTATAAAAATGTAGATCTCACAAAAAAAATGTATTTTTTTTATTTTTTATTATGGGGGATATACTTTTTTTATACAGGAATCTTTTTTCAATATTTATAGCAAGAAAGCTAGATTGAGAAGCCTGATGTGTTGTTCTTATAAATACAAATAGATCATTTTATAAAAGTAATCTAACAAACTAATGTGACATCATGTGATACGTTAGATATTTTATTTATTTACAATAAAAGTAACTTTACAATATGACATATTCCAAAGTATCAAAACCGAAAACCCAAAGATGGAGGTCCTGACTCCTGAAGAAATTAGGCAAACCTGACACTAGAAAGACAAGAAGAAATAGAGCAAGCTAGAAAGGGCAAAACATGGGAATTAAGCAAGCATTCGGCCACATGATGCACCACCTGTGGAAGCAACCTGACAAAGAAGTTAAACATCTGCAAAAGAGTAGATATAAACTGAAATACCTCTTCCTTCTCACACTCATTCAAGAAAAGAACACAAATAGAGGTACTTTTTACAATATATTCTTAATTTCTTGCGTCATTTTGTTTGAGATTTCATACATGGATTGGCTACAAACATTTGCCATCCTGAGGAGAACTTAATCCAACCTAGTTTGAAGCTTTCCTTCTCTGATCTGCAGCCAAGGTATGCTACCTTTTCACCAATTCACTTGTTTCTTTCTCTTTGAATTCTACCTCAAACAAACTCTTAAAAATGGTCTAAGAGCACTCTTCAAAAGTTCATATAGTTATTTACTTTGTAAAGACAAGAAAAGTACAATAAAATTTAAAGCAATGCATTTCTTGCTCTACTTCTTTTATATTTGTGGTTATGGCACCATCTAAGACTTTCTGATTGTTTGAAGAAAAGTTGTTGGATTGAATTCTACGAAAATTGGAGCACATTTGCCCGTTTGGATAACGAGATGAGACGATATAGTTTTAGATGAAGATTGAATAAAATATTATTAGAATATTATTTTTTAATATTATTATTGTTTTAAAATTTGAAAAAGTTGAATTATTTATTATATTTTGTGTGAAAAATTTAAAAAAATTATAATGGCGAGATGAGATGAAACCGTTTCTATATTCAAACAGAGCCTAATATATATCATTCCTCCAAGATGCAAAATCCTATAAAACCACCTATTATTCTCATCAGCTGGGCATCCCTAATGATGCCTCCCAACCCAAAAGCAACCTTCAAGTATCCATGTCTCATCTAATTCTATCAGCTAGGCAAAAATTAATGTTACTCCTTATGTTGGTAATGAACAATCTGATCAAATGACATTTACACAGACGTAGAATTAAACATTTATATATTAAGGGAAAATAAGAAAGAGATCATCTCACTCCACTAGACTCATGCGCCGGCACCGCTGCATGTACCTCCGATCTAAGCCACTACTGATTTGGGCTATCTGATTTTAGATATCCTGCTCTGTTTAAGCTTTTCCCTGATAGAAGATTTAGGAGAAAACGATGTGGAGATAGCTTTCAACAACTCCAAAATAGATGATTGCACTGCTCCAGAATAGATGATTTCAACAACAATTAGATTACAAACTTGCAACTTAAGCCATCGTTTCCAGTTATTTTTGAATTCATTACCTGTTTATTTTTAGTTGCTCTAATTGCATGCACTGCGATTTCTGTAATGGAATTTTTGTTGGGGTCTAGCTCCCACCCGCAGCTCTCATGTTCTCCTGTTTTATTTTAATACAAGCTTGATTAAAAGGGGAAAAAATAAAGAAAATAAAGAGACATGGGCACTATTAACTTCAATTTTTTTTATATCCAGAGTATAAAAGAAGAATGCAAGGACTTGTGAGAGCGGTACGATCTTGCCAGGAAACAATCAAGGATGCAAATTTGCAACATGTGCATGGAGGAGCAAGTGATTTGGGAAAAATATTTTCGCGTTTTCGACGTGTGACCTTCTCTAGATCTTCACCTGAGCAGCTTAAAGGGTTGGAGAATGTAACAGTAGCAGAGGTGCTGATGACAAAAGGAGGAGAGAAAACTGGTTCCTGGCTGTGGTGCCACACTGATGATGCTGTCATTGATGCAGTAAAAAATGTAAGTTTCATTAACCCCATTTTCTTTCAAGGTTGAAAATAACGATCTATATCTTTTCAAGATATAATTTTTTTTTCTCATATATCTTTAATTTTTATTACGTCTTTTGTGTTAGAAAAATAAAAACAAAAAAAACACATCGTCTCTTGGACTTCTATCCATAGAGTATGTCTCTTGGACTTTTTCTATAGAGTGTGTCTTCTAATCCGTCTTAGACAGAATATGGGATTTGTTTTAACTCTATCTTTGACAGAGTTGTGCTGTCTCTCAGGTGGTCTGAGAGAAGTTTGCAGTATGAACTAAACCATATCAGTCACAGTTGTGTACTAGAGAGCCATTAATGTTATAGTTGACTTTTAATGAATGTTTCAAGTTAAAGTTATAATGTCCGTTATTAATCAATGCAGTTTCTTTTATAAAAATAAAAATAATAAAAAAAAATTTTCAGCATTTTGAAACCTTTGATCTTTTCCATGTAAAGGTACATGCATCCTAAAATAGTTGCCTTAATATTGCAGATGGCTGTCCATGATATTGGGTCACTGGTTGTGGTAAAGCCTGGAGAAAAACATCTTACAGGAATCGTCACTGAAAGAGGTAATTGATCATTAAGCCCTTGTTTTATTTTGGATCAAGTTCTCTTTTAAGTTTCAGCTTATCTGAATTTGATAGAGAAATAAATATAGGATATCGGCTCTATAATGTTTACTAAGAATTTGTAGTTATCCAAAAAAGTTATACCTACATAATATAGAGAACTGCTACAAATACAAAGATATTATATAAAATAAACCCATATATCGATGTGGTTTTATAGAATCCGTTAGATTTACTTTATAATAAAAGCAATTTTACAATATGACATACCACATCAAGACACATCAGTTTGTAGATTTATTTTTGTGTAATCCATACGTGGCTAAAGTATTTTTCAATACATATTGTAAGACCTATTTCATGTGTCTATTTCTTTCTTACTTCAGGCCCTAAATTTAGACAAGAATTTGAAGAGATCTTTCTCCGTTTTATATAAACCACAAGAAACATTAATAAAGTTCATAGTTGACAGTATTCATCGCATTCAATATCAAAACACGAGACAGATCTAATCCTCACGATCACACAAAGTTAAATTTCATTCAATCAAAAACAGGTTGTATAGCATATCATTTTCGATTCTCTCTTGTAAAGATATGCATAAACATGGGGTCTATTCGCTATTCGCTAGTAGTTGGCATGGTCTGTTATTGGTTTAGCTTTTACTAAAAGTCTTTTTATATAGCAACTGTATAGTTTTTATAGAGGTATGCCCCCTTGCTATTGTACTTAGGATATAGAGAAATGATATTTACAGTCATAGAAAGCACAAGTATCGTGCACTCCTTTTAGAAAAAATGAGTATATATGGAACCCACATGAAAAAATTAATTTTTTAATAGTAGACCTCACTATTTTTTAATGCGCGGCGCTTCTACAATCCATGACTGTATCTAGTATTACTCTTTTTCTTAATAAAATTTAACTTGCCCAAAAAAATATGCTCCACCCTGCCCCTTAATTTCCATTTCTGGGGCCAACTTATCAACCAGATATCTCTTGAAATTCAAGGCCAAATACAAAAGTCCTCACTCCAAAATTACTAGTATTAAATTTCCTCTGATTATTGTCAATGAACGAGCAGACTACTCAAGGAAGATAATCGCACCAGGAAGATCACCCATATACACAAGAGTTGATGAAATAATGACTGCAAAGGTTCATTTCATGCTTTTTTTTCTTCAAGTACTCTGTATTAATCTCCACGGAATAATAATACAATCTGCCCACTCTACTTTCTAAAACCTGCCTCAAATGCTTGTCTTTCAACAGGACAAAGTATTAACAGTGACATCTGATACCAACATTCTTCAAGCAATGCAGCTTATGACAGGTGAGAGTCATATTGATAACTCATATTCCACAAATTACCAAAGAGAGTTTGGGAATTAGGCAGTGGAATTAAAGTATATTCTTGGTGTTTTGCAGACAACCGGATACGGCATATTCCAGTGGTAGATGGGAGGATAGTTGGCATGATCTCTATTGTAGATGTTGTGAGAGCAGTAGTGGAGCAGCAAAGTGGGGAATTAAAGCAACTAAACCAGTTCATTAGAGGAGACTACTAATGTTTCACACCAAGCAGTGTTGATGACAACTTGATAATCATGGGTTGCAATAGAAGCATCGTTTTTAACTTTTATCATCTCTAGTCACATCTGCTTATATAATACGTTCAAGTATTTGTATCCATTTAAATAGTATACATATAAAAACATTTAAAATCATCAAGTTTGATTAGAGATGACAAAATCTAAAATGAATAGTAACTTTACTTTCCGATCATATTACAAATAATGTAAGTGTCGTTTATTTTTATAACTCATTTCATCTCATCTAATCATTATAAATTTTTCAAATTTTCACATAAAAAATATAAAATTCAACTTTTTTAAATCTCAAAACAAAAATAATATTAAAAAACATATTCTGATAATATTTTATTTAATTTTTAATTTTTCAACTCATCTCATCTCATCTGTGAAAACGAACAAGGCTATAATCCAAAAAGAGAAGAATTTTTTTCGAAAACCATGTGTTCAAGCATATCACAAGAGTTACACAAATGACTTGTTCAGTTTTGTGGTGGATGTGTAGCCGACTACGTGAACGAACCGACGTTAAGGAAAAATAGATACACAAAATGACTTGTTAACCTGAGCATTATAAAGGTGTGAGAGTCAGATCTCTGGGATTTTCCAAACTTTAATTGTGGGCAAGTTCTCACCACAGAGTAAACGAAGAGGCAAGCTTCTAGCACGAATAAATAGAGGTAAAGGAGCCCTCATGCATATAATGATGCAAGAACATCCCAAAAGCAAACAATTGAATTACAGAATAAAATACCTATCCCTGTCAAAATTGACAGAATGCGTCTTCTGTGTCTAGTGGTCCAGAAAGGGGCATAAAAGATGCATTACACTACTTGGGATGGGACCATGGCAAGACTCAACTATGGGAACAATCGCAAAACACAACTCTAAAAAGCTAAGATGTCAAGTTGAGAAAAAGGTTAAATCAAACATCTTTATGGATTACATCCTGCCGGCCATGCAGAGTGCCATGGCTTCCTAAACCTATAGGACATTCTTATTGTTGGGTTTTCTATTTCATCATAGGTCTCTGCCGACCTAAAGCTTGAGATGCCATCATGGCCACCTTAAGTGGTTCTGATGCTGCAAAACCCTGGGCTTCCATCAGCCCATATACCCTTCTAGCATCCTGCACAAACCCACCGGCTATAAGCCCATTAATTATTCTCTCAAATTCAAACGACCTCAGTTGCTCTTTCTTAGCCTCCAGAACCCCAAGAGCTTGAAGAGCCTTTTTCTCTACTCCAGCCCTTGAGTACATGTCGCAAAGGCTTACATGAACCTTAAAAGGAGGGGCCTCACCCAGCTCAGCAATCTTGCCCAATAGCTGCTCAGCCTCATTAACCAGCTGCAACTTGCCTAACCAATCCACAAGAACAGTATAAGTTGCAACTCCGGGCTCAAATCCATCCTTCTCCAGCTGCAACAAAAGATTGAGAGCCTTATCCAATAAATTCTTCTTCTCATATGCTGCAATCATGCTAGCGGTACACCTGTCATCAGGTCTGTGCCCAACTTTAAACATGTAGTCAAAGTTGTTCCTTGCCTGCTCAGGGTCACCTGCTTGCCCATACGCCTCAACAAGCAAAGCACAAGACTCCAAACTTGGCTGGAAACCTGCAAACTGCATGGTGGTTGCAATTCGACCAGCCCCACCAACATCTCCACGTTCAGCAAATGACCGAAGCAATGCAATGTAAATTTCCTGTGTCGGATTGATGTCTCTTGCCTCCATCTCCCTCATCAGCGACTCGCCCAACTTGGGCTGGCCAGCATTTACATATGCCATGATCATCGAGTTGTAAACCTTCAAGTCTGGTTGGAAACCATGACTCCTCAAACTTTCAAATGCCTCTTTCGCACGGTCAAGATTGCCTGCCTTGCTGTACATGTGAACCAAAACTGTGGCGGTTATAATATCAGGTACAATGCCATTTTCATTCATCCTCTTAAGAATTCTTTCAGCATCTTCTAAGCGGCTCTCTTTGGCATGTACATCAATAAGCTTCGAGTAATCACGGATGTTCGCTTGGAAAGACTTTTCACCCAGTACTAGTTCTGCTACCTACAAAACAAATAATTTCAAGTCAACAAAATGAAGATGTCAAATTTAATGGCAGCTTCTATAACATAAACAAACAAAAAAGATATACAGGTGTATGTTCCTAGACTTTCACAATTGGCATGTGTAAAGCATTCATCCAAACATTAGTAATTTTGTCCTTGAAAGAGTATCAGAGGCGTACATTGAGACCCACTTCATTCTTGTTTCCAATGCAATAGATTTCCATGCTTCTATGGATCCATTGCTTCAAATGATGACATCATTCAGCACAAAATATTTGCTAGCTCTACAAGAAGCAGCTTGATTAAAAAAGTAATTAGCTCTCCTCTGTACCTATATCTGTACATTTCCCTCATTCTAAGAGCCAAAGTGTCCAGGAAGCTAGGAAATTTTATACTTTTGAGGATCAATAAAACCAAGAGAGACCAGAAACATGCCAAAACATAACAGGATACAAATGGGAGCACATTATGAGATCCTTTCAGAAGAACGATCATGAAGAATTTTCCACACCCACATTCAAGTCTCATTCATCTGGAGGGAGTTGCGTTCAACAATTAAAAACTAGAAAAAATTACATATCCTGGAACCATATTCTAAGTCAACGAGATGCATAATTTATCACAAGACACAGCATCCATTGTGCATTATCATCCAAGTGACGTTACTCTCCGCATTGCAACAAGATAATAGAGTTGATCACTCCAAAAGACACAATGAGAATGGTGCTGTTGGTGAGCATGATTTGAATGGATGATGAGAAGAGAAAACTCATGATGCTGGACTAAAAGCAACTGACATTCGAAGCTAATATGCAGTTTTTTATTAAAATAAAAAAACTACCAAAATAAAGATGAACAGAAAATGTTGAACATTGACATCTTGCAAGTTACGGGCATTTCAAAAGCTTTTGAAAGTTATTACGAACAAGTTTGGGGACCTCTCCAAGGTAGGACCCTTCGGACCCACCCATGTAGAGTAAACTCTAGTCCCATGCACCGTACTCTCGGAAATTTCCCTATACGAAATTGGTTAAATCGCTGGCTTTTCAACAGGGGGTGTGGCCCTAAAAGATTGTTTGTACCCATGAGGTGTTGAACCTTGGACCTTGAAGAAAGTGATACTCCAAGACCAAGGCCTTCATCACTTGGGCCAATCCCTTGGGGTTGTAAACAAATCTTGATTCTCTTTACATTGCAATTTAAATTTTAGCCAAGAAAACAAAAGGAATAAGTTAAAATCCAGTATTGCAAAATTTCTTGACACTAAGAAGAAAGGTGAAATAAGGCAGCAGACCTTAAAATATAAACTAGCATTCCGTTCTTTCAATCTGTCAAGCAAAGTGATCCAGTCAATTCTGCTTGGTTGAAGAAGTTCCAACCATTCAGCCAATAGGGGAGATGGATCATCCTCCTCGTTCAGTGAGAGAATCTTCTCAGTAACCAATTTGCATTTCCCAGATATTGGCTTTGGTTCCTGAGGCCAAATTACATCCCCACTCTCATGAATTTTATCAGCCACCTCAGCCCACTTTGGATCAGAGAGATCAAGACCATAAATCTTGTACCTTATCTTCCCTTGTCTCTTAGGAAGAGTAACAACCTTAGGCCCCTCCTCGGTCACAGGAGCCTCATCACCCATTATTTCAGTTAGCTTGCCCTCTGCTTTCTCCTCTTTATCTTGGGCTTGTGCTTCTCCTCTCATGCGCTCCAAACTGTCATAAAACTCACTTTCCTCCATTTTCTCACGAGCCCATTTGAATCTAAGCTCTCTCAGCATATCCCCACGAATACCAACTTCACCAGCAAACCTGCACATTTCCTTAACTTCTTCAGATTGCAGAAAACCCTTCATTTTTTCCTTTTGCTTCTCCTTTTTCATATCATTCAAAACCATATTACTAACTTCCCAAACTGTTTTCCACAAATCCTCACTAAAATCCTGTGAAGGAGTGGCTGCTGCGGCACCAAGCATCTGCTCAAGACCACCCTTTTCCATCTCTGATGCAACTTTCCCAACGATGATCAGAAGCATTCCATCAATTGTCTGTTTATCACAGTCTGGGTAAGCTTCAGCGAGCTTGCCACGCATTATCCAGACAAATCGGGACAAGAATTCATTCATAGTCCCATCATCCTCCCCAGATTCCTCAGAATTGAGTTTCAAGTCACCACCCGAGTTACTCATTGCAGCTCCATTGGTAGAGTGAATGTATCTACAGTAAGACGAAACGGGTTCTGGGAAACCAGATTTCTGAACAGGCTTAGAGCCAGGACTTATTGGTGAATTAAATGAAGTAGACGGCGCAGTACTCAAGCGGGCATTTCTACAAACATAAGGTCGGCATGGAGGTGGAAACTTCCCATTGTATCTCGATAGATTGACAACTGTTTTCCCATAAACAAACTTCCAAACGTTCATGTCTCACAGAGAGAAGAAAACTCCAATAGCAGCTGATCAACGATAATCTCCACTTGCAAGACTAAATACCAGGGAGCAAATAAATTAGAAAAAACATTAAAAACTAAAATGGTTACCAATTAGAATGCATAGAACGTGACCGAGAAGGAAAACCCATTTTCCAGAAATCCATTTTTCGGCATTTCCCTTTACTTTCCCGAGAAACAAACACAGACCTTATTAAGCCTGTAGAGACAAAAGAAACAGAGGAGAATAAAGAGATGTGGCAGAACCCAAGACTAAAGCTTTACCGGAAGTAGAGTATGTTAAAAGCCGGAAGGCGCCGACCCGACCGTCGGGGCTTTGAGAAATGAATTGAGCGTGGGCAAACGTTGAGGGCGAGGGTTTCTCTCAGTGGTAGGCTCGCTGGTAGCCGCCTGATGGAGTCTGAGGAATTCCTGTTATTAATTTTTTTTTAAAAAAAAAAAAACTAAAGACTTTCATCCCTATACTACATACTTGATTTCCATTTTCATTTATTTTTTATTTTTTCTCTTAATAGGTGTGTGATGTAAGGATGATAAATAAAAGAACTTATTAAAAAATATAAAAATGATATTTGCAGTTTTGAAATGCGCAAACGCTACACAATTTTTTTGAAAAAAGTGAGTAAATATAAGATCAATATAAAAAAAATTATTTTTTTAACAAAAGATCCCATTTTTTTTCAAAACGATTACGCTTTGGTTATGCACTTTACGACTGCATATAACATTACTTTTTAAACATAGTCTAAGAGACAACACCTCACCCCTTAGAGAAGGAGAGGACTTAATTAGGATTTTAAATAGTTGAGATATTGTTATTGTAAAGTAGTTAAGAATAATATATAAAGATTATAATAAATACAAAATTATTCAATTTTTTATGCAACTTATACGAATTGAACCAAGTTTTATATGAATTATATTATATGAGTATATCCTAATTTTTTTTAAAACGATTACATTGTGATTACACACTTCACGACTGTATGTAACATTACTTATGTTTGAAGAAGGTAGGATGGAGGAAGAACTACATAGACTCTGCGAAGGTTCCAGGCTAATGGATCAAGAAAAGTAGACAGTTGTTCTGGATCATAGCTCTATAGACAAAATTTTAGCAAAAGGTAAACTTTGTCTGATTGTTTCTGATAAGGTGATCAACAAAAAGGCCTTCAGGACAACCATGACAAAAATATGGAAACCAGAAGGTTGGATTCAGTTTAAAGATATTGGTGATAACCGGGTCTTGTTGGAGTTCCAATATGATTGAGATAAGACAAAAGTGATGAAAGGCAAGCCAGGTTTTTTGATAGAATGCTTATAAACTTGCAAGAGTTCGATAGTCACACCCCTCTAAGGATATCTCATTTACCATAGAACCTCTTTGGATTCAAGCATACAATATGCCACTTGCTAGCATGACAGAAGAGGTAGGTATCAAAATTGGATCTAGTATAGGTCAGGTGGTGGAGGTCGAGACAGGTGAAATAGGCATTGGCTGGGATAAATTCCTTTGGATGAAGGTGGAGATAGACATTACTAAGCCATTAGTAAGAGGGAGATTGTTATCAATAGACCAGAAACATTTATGGATTCCTTTCAAGTATGAATGTCTCCCCTCCTTTTGCTTCCAGTATGGGGTCATTAAACATGTTCATCCTTGTCCTAGAGTCAATCAAGACAGCAATAAGTCAGTTGGTAAGAGTCAATATGGCCCTTGGTTGCGGGCTAATCCTACAAAAGCTAGTGGTCAAGTTACAAAAAGGTACGATGGAGTTTTTGATCCACCACCACCATAGGGCCGTCAGAGCAGGAGCTCAAGGGAGGAGATAAAAAAGGAAACAACTGCTGACATGCCTAAATTTCCTGAGGTCCCAATGGTACAAAAGGATGGTATCCTTGAAATTCAAGAACCAAAGAAATATATAAGGAAAGCTGCACCGTTGGAAAAGTTGCCTAGTAAGGCCTGTAAGGATGTAGAGTTGACTCCTATTACTTTTATCTCAGGATTCAATTATAAATGGGTAAGATTTATAGAAGGAAAGATTGCATAATTGGGGGGATATTACTATGGATGTAGAGGCAACTGTGGAGATAAAGGATCAGTTACAACTGGACATCCTAGCCAAAATTGAGTCCATTGATTCAGGCCTGTCTATTGTCAGCCACGCAAATTCTCTGGACTAGTTCCTCACTCTATTGCTCAATGGCCCAGACAAAAAAATAGACCAAGTGGAAGAGGAGAGCCCAAGACAAGTACTTCAACTTCTGCAGACCAGATGGCTTCTGAGATGAATTGTATCTCTAATTCAAGCAAACGATTGGGTGGTAGCACAAGTGGATTCTCTGGTAGTGAAGGAGGTTTAATAAAAAAACCTAAAACATTGTCCTTAGTTGGTAAGAAGTTGCAGCAGGATGAGTTGGTGGTGGCTGCTCAACATCGCTAGAGCAGCCACCACCAACAACCAATGAATTGCTTAAGTTGGAACTGCCGAGGGCTTGAGAACCCTCGAACAGTTCGTTTGCTTCATCTTCTGGTGAAGACTAGTTCCCACAGTTTGTGAGTTGACTATTTATAAGCTGAAGATGATTGTGGAAAGCCTAATCAGGTGCAAGTCAAAACTTAAGGAGTGGAGTAAAGTGAGCTATGTGAATTAAAAAAAAAAAAAGTGATTAATTCCACGCTATAACAGATTTCTAATTTACAAAAGGACAACGTTGGGGATCAGGGAAGTTATATCTAGGTGTTACAAAAGGAGGTTGATAAGCATCTTGAAGAAGAGGATATTAGGTGGAAACAAAGGGCAAAACAAAAATAGCTGAAGGAAGGGGCTAGAAACACTAAGTTTTTCCACCAATGTGCAAACCAACGTAGGAAGACTAACACCATTAAGAGCATTAAGGATAACTGTGGCAATGATGCTGCATCTCAAGAGGGAATTGTAGCTTAATTTCAAAGCTATTTCTAGGATCTGTTTTCTACATCTCATTCTTCAGGTATAGTTGAGTGATTAGAGAACTTGGAGCCTAGAGTAAATGTTGAGATGATCAGTCTCCTTTCAAAGAAATTTACATACCAGGAAGTTGAAGAGACCATTTTCCAGATGAATCCTCTTAGCTCCCCTGGTCCTGATGGTTTTCCTCCTATTTTCTATCAACATCATTAGCAATCAATCAGCAAAGAGGTTAGTGCTGCTACTTTAGATAGGTTGCTTATTGAGATTAATGTGACTCACATAGCTCTTATTCCAAAGGTGAAAGCTCCTTCCAAAGTGACAGATTTCATATCAATAAGTTTGTGTAATGTCCTCTATAAAATCATTTATAAGACAATAGCAAACAAACTAAAGAAGATTTTAAGATTTTACCAGGTATCATATCTCCTACCCAATCTGCATTTGTCCCTAGTAGACTAATATATGATAATGTGATTGTGGCTTAATAGTAAGCTGAGAGGTAAGGAGAGACATATGGCTCTTAAGCTGGACATGAGTAAGGCTTATGATCGTATTGAATGGAGATTTCTCAAAACTGTGATGGTCAAGTTGGGCCTTCCCTAAGAGGTGGGTTGAGTTGGTGATGACTTGTATAGAATCTGTGTCATATACTCTTTGATAAATGGAGCACCTCAGGTGGCTTTTAAACTTCTTGAAGGCTTAGACAAGGTGATCATCTATCCCCATATCTCTTCATTTTGTGTTCTGAAGTACTGAGCTCATTGTTAAACCATGTTGAAAATAAAGGAGCTATTATAGGTATTCCAATATCTCATGGCAAGCTACACATAAACCATCTATTTTTTTACAGATGGCTATTTGCTATTATGTAAAGCAAACTCTCTTGAGTGGAGTAAACTGTACTATTTGCTTATCAGAAACAGCCTCTGGTTAGGGATTAAACAAGGATAAAACTTCTCTTCACTTTAGCAGGAAACTCCAAGGGACATTCAAGAAATGATTATGAAGATAGCTGGAGTGAGATCATCTATGCCTTATGAGAAATATCTTGGCTTGCCAGCATTGGTGGAAAGATCTAGATTGAGTTCTTTTAGAAGCATTCTTGATAGCATAAAGAGCAGGATAAGCAGCAACAAAGTCAAATCTCTTTCTCAAGCAGGGAAGAAAATCCTTCTAAAATCAGTGGTGCAAGCTCTCCCTATATACTGTATGGGATTTTTTAAACTCCCTTGCAGTCTGCTTAGAAACATCAATGGTCTTATTCACAACTATTGGTGGGGATAGTATGATCAAGAGAAGAAAGTTCATTGGATCTCATGGAGCACTTGGGGAAAGCAAAGTCAGTTGGAGGCTGGGTTTTAGAGATCTTGAGAGCTTCAACTTAGCCATACTTGCTAAGCAGGGATGGCACATTTTACAATATCCTCAGTCTCTAGCAGCTCAAGTCCTTAAGTTGAAATACTTCCAGTAGGTCCCATTATTTCAAGCTAAATTGGGCAGCAAACCATCTTTGAGGAGTATTATGACTGCTAGACATTTACTAGAAAAAGGCACAATGTGGAGGATAGGAAATGGCAGAGAGGTGAAAATATGGAAGGACAAATGGCTCCCTCAATCCATCACTGCAAGAGTTCAAAGTGTAGTTAAGGTGTTAGAGGACAATGCAACAGTGCAAGAACTTATTGATCTTGATACCAAGCAGTGGAGTTCAACCCTTATTGATGAAATTTTCTCTAATGAGGAAGTAGCAATCATTAAGTGTATCCCTCTAAGTTGTAGCTATATGCCTGACCGATTAATGTGAAAAGGTACCTCAAATGGCAAATTTATAGTCAGAAGTACTTATCATTTACACAAGGATCTACTCAAGCAATCTAAGGGCCACCAAACGTCTACTAGTGTGGGTGGAAGCAAAATGTGACTGCAATTTGGAAGTTGAACATTACTTCAGTAGAAAAAACTTTTCTGTGGAGGGCATGCAAAGAAGGTCTTCGTACCAATCTGAATTTGTTTAAGAGGAAGGTTGTGGAAAAGACAAATTGCCCTATCTATTTAGAGGGAAAGGAATCAGTTGGCCACATATTGTGGAGCTGTCTTACAGCTCAAGATGTGTGGAGCCGATGCTCCAAAAGAACGCAAAAAAGATCTTATTTGAAGCTGTGTTTTCAGGAACTTTTTGAGGAGATGTGCAGCCATGCAGAGAATGAATTAGTGGAGGAATTTGCGGTGATATCTAGAAGAATTTGGCATAGGAGGAATAATCTTGTGTTTAAGCAAACGTTTCTGCACCCTAATACAGTGGTGAAGTAGGCTGAAGAGAACTTAGAAAGCTTGAAGTCTATTAGTACTATGTCAGATAAGCAGAAGGATAAGCCCAAGTCAGTGAATCAAGAGTGGTCTCCTCCCCCCGAGAACATCTTCAAAATCAATTGGGATGGTGCTATTGATAGGTTAAACTACAGGGTTGGCATTGGTATCATAGTGAGAGACCATCATGACTCTGTTATTGCTACAATGAGAATGAGTAAGTCTATGCTCCCTGACCCACTACTGGTAGAAGCAAGTGGAGCTCTTGAAGCTACTAAATTTGGTATTCATTTGGGACTTCACCAAATCAACCTGGAGGGAAAGACGCTACAAGTAATTCAGGCTATAAATAAGGATGAGGATTCTTGGTCTTGTCCAGGAATGATTGTTAGTGACATCAAACAATAGCTACTTCACTACACTCACTGGTATGCTTAACATGTTAAAAGAGACATCAATGTAGTTGCTCATGTTTGAGCACAAGATGCACTTCTTAGATCGGATGATGTAGTCGACATGGAGGATCCTCCTTCATTTATTCTTTCTTTGTTATAATATGGTGATTAATGAAATTATTCCCTTAAAAAAGAGTATTTAAAAGCCTAAAAGGAAACTAGATTAATAATATCATACATATTATTTTAGTCTTAACAAATATCGTTTATAGCCTTATATATTTTTATACCTATTGATGTATGTTTAAATTATATAAAGATATTTGCACAAACCTAAAGACGGTTTATCAAAATTTGTAGATAAAATTATAAGAATTAATATAAATTGTCTATTTTTCAAAATTAAATATCTCGCAATTAAAATTAAACTCATTAAAAAAAAAAACAAATGAGCTATTATTTATCATGAAATGAAATTCAGTGATAAACTTAAACTCAACTTATGGTGCATAGTTGTGACAAATAAATTGATGTCCTTGTGCAAAAATGTGTTAAAGTCTAAAAATGTTTGGAGGAATATTGTAATCATGTAATATTGATAAGTAAGAGGTCTTATGCAAGTACATGTATAGTGCAATAAAATGTACTACATTATATCATGTATATGCATATGAAACCATCCTAAAAAACCAGTAGTTGAATTAAATGCAATAATATGGGTACGTAGGGCTTATTGGAAGGACTTGTTCTTTCATACGACCTGGTTCACAATCATAGTATTTAGCATAATTATAAACATTAACGACACAAATCATTTAACTTGTTTGCAATAATCCAAAATCATTTGCAATAAAATATAAGCTAGAAATATATTTGCAACGAATTTACTTTTGTTGCAATTAGTAATGTTGCAACGTCTTTATCTCATTGCAATTGGAATATGAGTAATGTTACTCTCACCGCTTCTGGTCTCGCTGTATTTTTTTTTAATTTTTTTAATTTTTTTTTTACTTTATAATTAAGTAAATATTTTTTAATGATATTATAATTTTTTTTATTTTTTTAAAAAATATTTTATAGTGTTAAAAAAATACATATATAAAAAAATAAAATAAAAAAATACTATATTTTACACTATATGTGACTCTCGACAGATTGAGAGCGGTGGCTATAGAGCCGCCCTTGGAATATATTTGCAAAATAATATTTACAATGATTGACTTTTGTTAGAAAAATATTTTTGCAATGCTATCATTGCAACGCTCGAGCTCAACACGAAGCTCATATTCAATTTATTTTATTTTATTTATTTTTTAAGTTCATATATATACCATCAAGACATAGACCTAATTTTTCTCGGAATGGACCCAAAGCCCGTAGGTTAAAGTAGAAAGCACTGCACACGTGCATGCCCCATGCATGTTGATCTCCCTTTTCCATATTTATTTCCCCATTTCTCCCTGTTTTTACGCAGCCACAACACCAGTAAACCCCCCCACGCTATTTCGGTTCCAAATCTTCGTTCTCTCCCTCACATCAGTGCACAAACTTGCTTGCAATAAAATTTTTCCTTCTTTTATTTATTGTTTCTGATATGCACATTCGCTCTCTATTCCCCGTGTGCCTTATTTCTCTTGACCGTTTCTCTTCCCACTCAGTTTATTTCATTTCTCACCATATCTCTAATTTTTTCTTAACCGGCACATTGCTCGGACTTCCTTCTCCCTCTCCCTCACATTAGTTTCTCACCCCTGTTTTCATACACCCAAAACAGAGTATAAAGCTTACTCTCTGCACCTCCTCAATTCACCACAGCCACGACGCGAACCACCGTACCTGAACCATACTCACGAAGCCAACCACCGGGAACCACGAGAAGTCATTCACCTGTTTTACTCAATAAACAGAACAACAAAACCTCCCCCTCACGTCTCATTTTCAGCCCCGTGGCACGCCGGCGAAGCAAATGACGTGGCTAGCGCCTCCACACGTCGGATCCCATAGAAACCGCCACCAAAGACTTTCCGGTACCCACAGTCCGTCGTATATATGCCTCTCACGATTTCACGGTGAGGTCCCCCTCTCCCTCACGCCGTGCTTTCTTCCCTCCTGTAATTTCTCTCTCTCTCTCTCTCTCTCTCTCTCTCTCTCTCTCTCTCTCTCTCTCTCTCATTAGTTGGTCTCTCTCTCATCACTTTCTCTCTCAGTGTTCAGCTGCCACCTCGCTGACGTAATCTCTGCCACCTCCCAGTTCTTCGCGCCGCTCCTCCACTCACGGTGAGATGGACGTCTCTGTTGCATGGTTGGTCTCAGTTTTCTTTCCTTTTTGTGTATGTTTCCCAAAAACCCCAATTCCACCGGGGACCACCATGGGAACAATATACGGCAAACCGACGAAAACCACCCCACGGACTTGCACCACCCACAATAAATTTTAAACCAGAAAAGCCCCTGTTTCATGCACCAAAAACAGAGCATCGTTGGGGCTGTTTATCCGCTTATGCCGCCGTGCCATCATGGCAAACCACCATTGCTCCACCCCAGAGCCACCATGAAGAAAGCCAGCAAGGATCGGAGTTCAGCCCATGCAGTGCCTCAAGCGACTGAAACTGTGTAGTTCTCTCTCGGGTATCTCACTCTCTCTTGCTACCAACATCAAACTCTCTCTGTGCCGAGACTAACATCTTCTCTCTTTCTCTCTCGGTGCTCTTCAGCTGCGCCGTATACCGTCGATCTAGTTCAGCCACCTCTTTCGTCGTCCCTGGCCATTTCTCTTAATGAGTTCGCCGTCCACAGCCCGTTGGTTTTGCATTCTACGTAAAACTCATGCATGTCTTTCAAGTTAGAATAAATACGTGCTTACGTTTTTACCCTTATTTTTAATCTATGGTAGATATCATATTTTGGACTTACTAATTTATCTGCTGCCCGTAGTACTAGTAGCCTCGTTGACCGTTATACCTTGTTTCAAAAATTATATTTTTAAATATGTTGATTTCATATGAGTTTGATTTTTTAAATAGGATTTGTTGTAGTTTACAAAAAAAAAAAAAAAAAAAAAACTACTTTAACGATTTTTAATGAACTTTATTATTATTAAGAGACTAATGTATTATTTTTAATTTAAATTTTGTTTTGTACTTTTTTTAAAAAAAAAAAATTAGGCATGGTCTCTTTGGGATAAAAATGTTATCTATAAACTTGATTTCATAGAAAATATTTAAAGACTTTAATTATATTATCTGGTATTAATTTTATAATTTGATGTTGGTAGTAAATTGTAAATGTTTAAACTTTTATTTTTAAACACTTTAAGCCTATTATATGAAATAAATATTGGATAGTTTTAAATTAGATATGATTAGTAATTTACGATGATTTTTAATATAAGTATTATTAAGAATATTTTATGAATTACTATTGCGTAAGAAATTTATGATTTCCTACTAGATTATATGTTGGCAGTATTAAATTATTGTTTTAATAATATTTTATAGAGATATGAGTTTTAAATATGATTAAGTTGAATTTTAAAAATGAATTTAAGATGTTTTGCCATATTTGATAAAGTTATATTATGATAAGTTAAGATTATTTTTAGTGATAATAGTATTTATTAGGTTTCTGATAACTAAATAGTTATCAAAGCTATTTTCTGTAGTATGACTTTAAGTAGATGGAGGGTTTTAGCAGTCATTTTAGAAGTTTAGTAACGTTGGTATTCCGTATAGGTGATGATTGGTATTCATTCGGCTTGATTGTGGAAAGATTTAGAAAAGTTAAATAGTCTAGGTAAACGGGGTTCTTATACTAGATTTGTATAAAAAGAAGTGAACTCATGTTGATTTGTAAAAATATGCATGTTGTTTTAAAAAGAAAAGGTGAAAAACAACCCCAGTATATGTTTTTCATTTACTCATGAAATATATATGAAAGAGAAAATAAATGTTTTTAACATGAATAGTGTAGACATGAGAAATATTTGACAAGTTTTTGAAATGTTCAAAAGAGCGAATATGATATCTGAGAATTTTTGTACATGTGATATGAAAATAATTTGGATCTATTTTTTATCATATGGAGATGATATGAATATGTTCAGCACGTGATTTGATATGATATACATTTGAAAAACTTTTGGCATGATTTATCTGTTTTTATTCTGATTCTGATTCTGGTTTTGATATGATAATACTGGTTCATGTGATATGGTTGGTACCAACATGATATGATATGATATGAATGAACTCACTTTGTAAGCAAATTGGTCTTTTATATGTTCTTTCATGTCTGCACACTCGGGATTCCTAGAATGAATAAATGAAAGTTTCACAATATAATACTGTCAGGTTTGACCATCGGGATAACACAACCCTACCACGATGGTTAAACATGATATATGATATGATATGGTGACATGACATGACATGATATGATACGATACGATATGATATAAAAAGATGAAGATGTTTAGTTATGCTATTCCAAAGTGTTTTTGATTATAAACAGTTTATTTTTTAATATGAACAAAGTGTTTTTGATTATGAACAGTTATTTTTTGAATATGAACAAAGTGTTTTTGATTATGAAAAGGGTCTTTGAATACGAAAAGAATATTTGAATATGAACAGTTAGTTTTTGAGTATGAAAAGATTGAAAAGTCACTCTGATTTTCTGATAACACATTTATGAGATCTACATATAAAAATTAAATGTTTTGTTTCTGCATACCAAACTTTCTAAAAAGGCTCATATTTACATAGTAATATATTTTCTTTGCTTATTGAGTTGTTGATAACTCACCTCTTATCTCCATAACATTTTTTAGATATTTTTTATTGTACAACTGGGATCAAGACTAGAAATCATGTATAAGACGACGTGAGCATAGTGGATTAAGTACAAAGATGGTATTTTGGTTATTGGAGATTTTATTTTATAGTTCTGTTTTGATCTGTTGACTTGGTATCTTGGAGGGTTGATGTTAAATTTGAGACTTTTGTGGTATTTAGATTAATCTTATTGGAGTAGTTGATTTGAAACAGTAAGTTGTACGTGCCATTGAAAACTTTAGAGTCTATAACTATATGGTTGAAAAATAATTATGAGTGACAATGAGTAACTCTCCAATCCATCTGGGACTGAGGTGTTACAATTGGTATCAGAGCTAGGTTTGAAGTTCTGCAGACTATAACATATGAGGTTGCAGATATTTATGGGTTTAAGAAGTAACTTCAGATTTGAGGTATAGAAATTTGAGGATTTAGAGATGATTATATGGATACTTAAGGTTTGAGATTTTGTTGACTTTATGGATTGAGATGTTGGAACTCTGAGGTTTCAAGATTCAAAAAAAAAAAAAATGATTTTTTATGATCTAAGGTTTTAGAATTCTGTAGGCTCCAAAACTTGAGGTTTTAGAGTTTCTAGATTTTACGAAATGCTTCGTTTTATTTATTTATTTATTTTTATAACATATGAGGTTTTGGAAATTTGTGGCTTTAGGAAATGCTTTTTAGATTTGAGGTGTAGATATTTTCGGACTACAAGGGATGATTAGGTTGAAAGTTAAGGCTAGATTTTGCAAACTTTAAGCTACAATTATTTTCAGATGTAAAGTTATAGACTTTGCATATTTTGGCGACAGGAAGTCGGATGCTATCAAATAGTGGTGAGAGTCATCTTAGTAGGTATTGAAATGGATGATTCTTAGTCTTAAACATTTTGGAAAAATCATTAGAGTGTGCAGCGGAAACATGGTTTTGATAATATGATGGTTTGAGAGTATATTTCGTGGAGTTTGGAAATTAGTTAACTTGAGATCAATTAGGACTTGAATCATGTGGCTATGGACTTTAGGTTTTTTAGGATTTTCTAAACTATAAATTTTTAGAAATCACTTAACTTGAGATCAATTAGGACTTGAATCATGTGGCTATGGACTTTAGGTTTTTTAGGATTTTCTAAACTATAAATTTTTAAAAATCACGAGTTGAATATCTTCATGAATCAAGTATGAGATTAAAGACCATGAACTTTGGAGAGTTTATTATGTTACTTGTACGAGGTTACTACATTATGTGGAGAGATTTGAATTAATGTTAGGCTTTTAATTGTATTGTTGAGGTCTATATTTTTAGAGAAAAGCTACTTACAACGGGCCTTGAGCAACTTTATGCAACCGGCGCTCCTATTGATGAGAAATTACCCCCAAACAGACTTCACGTGAATTATTCTAAGATTTGAAACGTGGGAAAAAAGTCTCCAAGTCAACTCCTTCACGGCTTCTAGTTTTCATACATTAAGCAATCACTGCGAAAAACGAAAGCCCATCGCGCCTCTCTTGGTGCATGGTAGCTCTTCTTTAAGTCGCCCGCCGTATTCTTACTCGACCCAGTGCCATGGATCCTACCCGAGCTTTTGTCGAGGACCTGAAGCTTCTGATAGTCAAGGTTACGTCTAACAAGATACAGTCTTCCGATTCTCTGCAAAACTTCGGTTGCTTTTCGTTTCTTTTTTGTTCGTTTGTTTCTTTTCGCTTATTTGGGGTCGTGCTACAGCAGACATTTTAATTGACCCAAACTCTATAACTTAATGCCACGATACCCCTAATACCTTTTGTATGATGTGTGCATATAATAATATTTTTTTGCCAAGATATTTATGTCGACAACCCTTTTGTACCAACTAGATATAAGTAATTTCATCCACAATCTGGGCTCTAACATGTGGCAGATTTCTATGATGTCACTCTCCATCAAGTGAGCACTATGACTGCTACCTGAAACCACCCATGAAAATTTCGGAGAACCCTCTGAAAAGTAGAAAGTTAAACCAATTAACTCCTAAGTAAGTTTGCATGGTGCCGTTATAGGAAGAAAAGGACACAAACCTATCTTGCCAATTGCAGAAACGATATAGAGTGGTGGTGCTGCCGTGTGTGGAGCAGTGTAGCGTTTGGCAGTGGCTTGGGCTACGCAGATTCAAACGGTGGGGGTGTTGGTTAACACCGAGAGGACGTGCGGTGCTTTGAGTGGTTCTTGGCTTCGTGTGGATGCAGGTGCACGGTTGTAGAGTTGGGTGCACTGCATGGGGCCGCTCACGACTTTGGCAGTAGCGTGGAGTTGCTTTGTGCAGAGGTGAATGGGTGGAAGTGTTGGGCTTACAGAGGAGTTGACGATTTTCTTTTTCGCACGTTTCGAATCTTAGAACAATTCACGTGAAGTCTGTTTGAGGATAATTTCTCATCAAAAGGAGCGCCGGTTGCATAAGGTTGCGCAAGGCCGGTTGTAAGTAGCTTTTCTCATATTTTTAGGCTTGAATTGAACCCACTTAGGTGTATGATATATATATATATATATATATATATATATATATATATGAATGGCATGGATATGAGGGATTAAGAATTATGGATTTTTGACTTAGGTGCAGCAAATCTCGAGGATGAAATTTTTGTAAGGGAGGAAGGATGTAACACCTGAGCCCGAAGCTCACATTCAATTTATTTTATTTTATTTTTTAAGTTCATCTACCATCAAGACATAGACCCAAATTTTCTCAAAATGGACCCAAAGCCTGTAGGTTAAATTAGAAAGCATTGCACACAAGCATGCCCCATGCACGTTGATCTCCCTTTTCCTTATTTCTTTCCCCGTTTCTCCCTCTTTTTATGCAGTCACAACACTAAGTAAACCCCCCCCCCCCCCACTATTTCAGTTACAAATCTTCGTTCTCTCCCTCACATCAGTGTTCCACAACTACTTCCCTGATGCCTTCGTTTCCCCTCTGCACTGAACTTTCTCTTCCCCATGTCTTTCCTTCCCCTGCACCAACAGTTTCTTTTATTTATTGTTTATGATATGCACGTTGGTTCTCTATTCCCTTTATACCTTATTTCTCTCAGGCATTTCTCTTCCCACTCATCTTATTTCCTCTCTCACCATATCTCTCATTTTGTTTTAACTAACACATTGCTCAGACTTCCTTCTCCCTCTCCCTCACATCAGTTTCTCACCCCTATTTTCATACACCCAAAACAGAGTATAAATCTTCCTCTGTGATCAACTGCACCTCCTCAAGTCACCACAACCATGACGCGAACCACCGTACCTGCACCATCCTAACGATGCCAACCACTGGGGAACCACGAGAAGTCATTCCCATGTTTTACTCACTAAAAACAGAACAACAAAACCTGCCCCTCACGTCTCATTTTCAGCCCCGTGACACGTCGGTGAAGCCAGCGACATCGCTAGCCCCTCCACCACGTCGGGATCCCACAGTCCGTCTCACGCCTCTCACGATTTCACGGCGAGTTCCCTCTCTCCCTCACGCCGTGCTTTCTTCCATCCCGTAATCTCTCTCTCTCATTAGTTGGTCTCTCTCTCATCACTCTCTCTCAGTGTTCAGCCATCACCTCATCGACGTAATCTCTGCCACCTCCTAGTTCTTTGCGCCGCTCCTCCACTCTTGATAAGATGGACATCTTTGTTGTATGGTTGGTCTCAGATTTCTTTCATTTTTGTGTATGTTTTCCCAACAGCCCCAATTCCGCCGAGAACCGCCATGGGAACAACTGACGACAAACCCACGAAAACCACCCCATCATAAATTTTAAACCAGAAAAGCCCTTGTTTCATGCACCCAAAACAGAGCAGCGTTGGGACTGTTTATCCGCTCATGCCACCGTGCGCATCATGGAAAACCACCATTGCACCACCTCAGAGCCACCATGAAGAAAGCCTACAAGGATCGAAGTTCAGCCCAGTCCCTCAAATGACTGAAAGCGTGAAGTTCTCTCCCGGGTATCTCACTCTCTCTTGCTACCAACATCAAACTCTCTCTCTGCCGAGACTAACATCTTCTCTCTCTCTCTCTCTCTCTCTCTCTTTCTCTCTCTCTCTCTCAGTGCTCTTCAACCGTGCCGTATATGGTCGATCTAGTCCAACCACCACTTCCATCGTCCCTGGCCGTGAGGTTGAACGGGGTAGCAACTAGCGGCAATACTAGACCTAAAAGGACGACGAGTATAGGAAATATTTGTCGACGACTCAGATCTAGAGATTTTGCTCTACTATATGGCAAAAAGGAATGTGAAGTGTTTACTCCCAAGGCTTGCATGTGAATCTTCGACCACTTTCTGAGTCCATGGCCACATGGGTAAATTTTAGGGCTAACAATGTTTTGTAACATTTCCTTTTACAATGAAGTAATTCCTGTCGTAATAAGTGGTTTTCACCACCGTTGTACACTTGATGCACAAAATGCAGTGGTAATTGGGCAAACTTATTGCGACGGTCTTATTTTGCGCCATCAGCCAGCTAATTCCCACTAGTGGTAGTCTTGGGAAAAAAATCCAAAGCAAGAGTCCATATTTCTTGTAGTGTCTATGCGGACACTATATGGCCGGTCATGGATTACCCATTTACTAAGAATAATAGTAATAGTAGTAATATTAATAAATATTGTCCTTGACCGAAAATAGTACCATACAATCCAACTATATATTGTTACTATTGCATGCACATCAAACAAGTAGCCCAAATGTTGGGAGAACAAGAATCAAACTGCACCTTCTAAATTAATTATCTCTATAGTAAACAGATCGAGGAATCGCTTTAATTTTCCATAAGATTTTGGAAATCATCTTTAGAATCTGACATGAATGTATATATATATATATATATAGCATATATATCTTGTTCTATTATAACATATGTCCTCTCTCTCTCTCTCTCTCTCTCTCTCTCTCTCTCTCTCTCTCTCTCTCTCTCTTATATATATATCCGAATGAGACCACGAGTTGATTGATCAGCGCTATATATGACTTGTAAAATCAATAAAAAAGTACTTCATGTCCAAATTAAACACGGATGCTAAAATAGAATGTTCCAGTCTTTTGCAGCACTATTCATAATTATCAAGAAGTTCCGTGATAAAGATGGTTTTCCCAAAGATATATACCCTTAATTTGTTCATGAAAGATTTCCACCCATTGTGGTCCTTTCTAATGGCTAGATGACCCTACCTCTGAGAACCCATAAATTCTTAGGTTAATTTATTTGAATATGCATTTTTTTCGTGACAGCAAAAATAAAGAAAATTGTCACTACAGTTTGGGGACACCGATCCAATGAATAAATCAGTCTCTTTTATTTGAGAAATGATAGTTGCAGTCGTGAGTACGTAAACGTCGTATAATTATTTTTAAAAAAATAAATAAATATGAACTCACTTGAAAAAATAATAATTTTTAATAAAAAACCTCACTCTTTTTTAAAACAACTCATGTACGGTACTTGCACATTTCACGATTGTATATAACATTACTCCTTTTATTTATATATAGTGAGAAAGTTTTTTTTGGAATGAAACTGTTACCTTCTTTTACAGCGAGATTGTCCACTATTTTACTAAAATTCTTATGAATAAGATTCATATATAGGTAGTTGCCACGTGTCAAGCTCGAAGCCATTAGATCAATATAAGAGATTATACGTACCTGGCCTATAAGAGTACTAAGATTGAATGGTACTTATCATCTTTTATAAATTTTGTAAGTGGGACTCATTAGTTAATTTTGTCGCCACAATTATATATGCTTCGATCAATTCAAAAGGCTGGGCTTCCATTTGACAACACTAATATCTTGTTTGTGAACTTTTAATCTTGATAAAGGTTCTCATGCAGAAAAGAGTGAAAACTGCTGGTTTTCTTTAGAAGAGAATGAAAGGAACCCATTGGCCAATGATGTAAGAGGAGTGATACTGTCGTAAATTAGGAATTCTATAAAATTAATCTCACAAACTGACGTGACTTCATATGATCTGTCATATCTATTTTATTATAAAAATAATTTTACTATTTGATAAATCATATCAATCTATGTTAATTTATGATATTATTTTTAGAATATTTCTCTTTTATGTAAAATAGCTTTCGGCAAGCTGGAGACAGACTACTTCTTTTGATTGGGATTCCAAAAATCAGAGATTTGGTCAAATATATACGATGCCCTGACGCATTTGCATGCATTTTTGTCTTCTTATTGCCGGGATTTCGATCCAGTTCTTGGGAGTATCTCAATCAAAGGATCTAACCAAGTGGTCATGATATGGAGAACGTCATCATATTCTTCTACTTTGGGATCTATCCATAAAGACTAAAAATCACTAGGAGAATATATATATATATATATATATATATATATATATATATATATATCTAATGATCTTAATTAGCTAGGTTTTTGGCTTGATTTTCCAAGAGTTTGATATGTTCACAGCAAATACAGGTCCTGAATTTATCAAAACAAAAACTCAAGTTTATTAATTTAATATGTCATCTGGATAGTAAGTTGATATGAGATGAGTTGAGATGAAAATTAAAAATATCATTTTTAATATTATTATTTTTTTGAGATTTAAAAAAAGTCGAATTGTTTATTATATAAGGCGTGAAAATTTGAAACTTTACAAATTATTATTCAATTCTAAATCTCGAAATGAATCATTGTGGATAGACTGAGTACTATTAAAAAACTATGACATAAATATAGCTAATGCACATCCTCAAATCAGTTTAAAGATGGTCAGGGTTACCCGGACTTATAAAAAAAACTGCGTTAAAAGCACGTCGTTTTATTTATAAGATAAATGTTTTCTGAAATGTAAAATCCGGTTCGGAAACATTCGAATAGAGACGGATACGAAATCATCAGGTATTTTGGATTTGGGTACGTACTGTTAGCTAGCTTGCTAGGCTGCCACAAAAAAAATAAAATAAAAAAATGTTGTAGAGCAAAATACCTGTTGACTCATCTGAATTGGCTATGATATATACGACCACTTCCGCAATACGTCTCAGCAGCTGAGCATGACATCATGATCATCCGAGCCGAACGATAAAAACACCATTTCCAAGCCCCATAAAACACCAAATAAAAAGATAATATATATATATATATATATGTATTTATAAAGAAAGACTTCCACCAATAATGATGCAGATCAGCTTACGCATAAAGAACTACAGAATATCATTTCGTCTCGATCCCTGTACTAGTGAGACTGAAGTACAGCCATTTTGGAATAAGTGAAACTCCAAAGCTATTGAAGCTTTCATGAATACACCAATATTGATCATCTCTGCCAAGCAAGATTATCCGGCCTTCATGCACGGGTACATCACCCTGCACTATATGCTCCACCATATATATTTTATAAACTTTCGGTTTTTCATCCCTCAAGTGAAAAGAAAAAAATATGAAGTGATAGTCAATTGGTTCCATAATCATAGTAAAACTATAGAGACACATGACTCAGGGAGATCGATCTACCTATAGAGATCCAAAGAAACCCCAAATCGTCGGGATGGAGGAGCTGATCCTTCCCTCAGCCTCCAACGCCTATTTTTTCTATTTTTCTTCTTTTTTTTTTTCCTACTCAAATTTTCCTCAAGTCTTAACTAGAGGCTAGATCTATGGTATCCTTTAATCATAGTACTTAACAGAAATGGCTGTTAATGTCGAAAAAATTGCACAACAAGTTGAAAGGGGAGAAATAGTAATTTCCAACCCGCTAAGATGATTCGGGTCTCGATCGGTATGATCTGGAGTCCCTAGCAGTGGTCCAGTGCGGTATTTGCGGCGTGTCAGCGTGTACATCTATGGCGGTAAAAGGAAAATAAGTGTAGAGAAAGTAAAGAGAAATGAATATATAGATTTATGTGGTTCAACATATTGTCTACGCCCACAGGGCGTTTAGGGAGGTGAAATCTACTATAATATGTTTATTTTACAGTTTCTCATAATCTCTCATTTTTCATTGTACAATGGAAGTCGGAGATTTATTTGTTAGAAAAAGATGTTCTTGCTGGAACTCTCTTCACCAGGTTGAAGCAGCCCTTGAAGAAGTAGTCGAAGTCCCATTTTATCTAATCCTTCTTTCCGCGTGCCTCCCTTCTGTGGTCAGGCGTGGCCACCCTTCCCTTTGCTTGTCTGACCACCTCTCAATTTCTCACTTTTTCTTGACACAGTCCATCTTTTCCTCCTACAACACTCATCTCCTTGTCCCCTCCTTGTCTCACATTCTTCTCTCTTCCTTTGTCTTCTAGAGGTGGTCATTTAGTGGGCTGAGCTTGGTCTGCTTGGGATTGTGATACTTTGTCCCTTACAATGCAGGCATTATTCATTATCATTCTAACTATTAATTTTTTAGTATTAAAACATGATAAAAGGATCATAGCTAAACAATAATTTATACGATAAGAGGGTCTAAATTGATCCACAGGACACACTGCAAAATCTCAATATAATCATTTGGCAAGGAAAAAAAAAAAACAAAATCAATATAATCACTCCTTCAAAAGTTCCAATATCTTGAAACCCAAATAACTATACTTTTTTTTTTCCTAGTTTCATGCCAATTATAAGTGTGAAACCCAAAATCACTCATGGACGTACCAGTGCATGATCAGTGCTTTAGGGTATTAAGATTAATATTATATATAGCTGAATAATCATATGCTCTTTAATATATAGTGGGACAATATTATTACAAGTAGCCTGAATGAGGGAAGAAAATCACATGAGGATCCCACCAAAAAGGCATTTTTTGTCGGCTGAGCCTCAAAGGAAAGCAAGAAAAAAGGGATGGGAATGTTGATCAGTAGAATTAAGAATTTGGGATCTAATCCCCACCAGGGTGTAACTTGACAATATATTATATAGAAAAATCACATTCTCAAGTTGATGTATAGAGTATATTGAGTAAAATGTTTATATAGAATAATTTGATTGAAAGATATTTTAAAATTTGAATATTACAAATCATATATTACAATTTAAGTGATATATATGGATAGTATACTCTATACACTAGCTTGAAAATATAATAACTCTATCATATATTAAGAAAAAGGGAGAAAAAACGTGATTACAAATCAACTTGTTTTGGATATGGAAAATTTGAAACTATTTTCATCAGATGTGGTCTTTCTGTTTCAAATTAGTGTTTGGAAGATTTTTTTATTTTTTATTTTGTCCTTCTTAGCTTTGCTTAGAAGGTGAATCACTTCTTGTCATACCCTTAAACAATTCCCAACTTGCAGTACTATCCCACCACCACCCTCCTTTCAGCCAGTTTATAAGGAACAAGCATTGCAGTCTCTTCCCCACAAACCATCATCCCTTGACTGAGGCTGCTTCTGCGCTTCACTTTCTCTACAACTTTTCCCTCACTTTCCTTCAGGGCTAGCTGATCTTTCTATTTTCTGTAATATTACTTACTGATCTTTTGAGCTAAATTCCCATTTAGAGTTTCAAGCACATATATGGCATCAAGCCTTTTCAGTTCTTCAAGTGGTTCTAACTCCTCATGGACACCAAAACAAAACAAGCAATTCGAGCAGGCTCTGGCTTTGTACGACAAGGACACCCCAGACCGCTGGCAAAATGTTGCAAAGGCTGTGGGTGGGAAATCTGCAGAGGAAGTTCGAAGGCATTACGAGGTTCTTGTCCAGGACGTGATGAACATAGAATCTGGCCATGTCCCCCTGCCCAATTACAAAACCAGCACTGCAAATACTGGGAGCAATGGTAGACTAGGATTTGGAGACGAGCAGATCAGGTACTAACGCACTGCTATACTTATAATCTTACACGTACATGGAATGTTACTTTTCATTTTAGATTTTATATATCATCTTCAATTACATGATCGGTTAATATAATAAAATGACTTGGTGTATTTATATTTAAATGGATAACTGTTTGAAATGCATCCTATCAACAAATTCGTGATACGTCCATGTAGCTAAATTTAAAATAGCTACAATAAGATTTTACAAAAGAAAAATCACAATCCGCCGTGCTTATCTTCACGTAATACGTTAAATTTATTTTTATAAAATTTATTTGTACCTAAAACATTTCTCTAGAGTTTAGGATCGATATGATCTACCAAAATCCGTTAAGTACAGCGCGCAGGCGTCCAGCACACATGATCATACAATGTTTTTATACGTACATGCATGCATCATCACTGTATTGGTTTTAGCCACTTTTAGAGACTTCTCACTACTGTAGAATACAAATTAATTAAGCTAGCTATTTCCTCGAACGGAACATTGATGTCTCATATAAAATAACCTTATCAATTCTTCATTAATTTGCATGTTGGAACCTCGAGAGCTTGTGACTATCACACGTTCCCCCATATATAACACGTCATGACCCACAAAACCTAGCTTTCCTTTCCTGGTAGTTAATTGTTCAATCCGAACACCGACCCTAGCTGCTGCCTGCCTGCCTGCAATTTATTATATTTTAATATTTCTTGCTATTTTCGATCCCAGATTTTTATTATTATTATGGTTTATCCTATACTATATACTTACTGCGAAAATAAAAGTAGTCCCGCCCACATGAAATCTAATCCAAGTTGCTTTAGATGGCATGCACATGCAACAGATAAACTGTTTTAAAATTAGGTATGATCTGCAGGATCATTCTGTGGCGTGTAAGCACGTTGTTTTCTATCGGATTTCACATTCCTACCATCAAAACCCTTTTCACTAATCCCCAGACTTGCAGAAGACACTGGATTCTTGAATCTAGCTCAGACTTTTGGCAGCATTGGAGAGGAGAGAGAGAGAGAGAGAGAGAGAGACCCCTTCAAGCATAGAATGTGCTCCAAACGAATAGTGACTATTTAGTTTGAATTATGCTAGCTACTAGTGCATGCGTAGCATACTCGTATTTATATTCATATAGAATCAAGGTATCCATAGTTCTTTATGTAAGCTGACATAGAAGGTTTCCATATTAGAGTTGTGTTTAGTGTGTCAATGAATAGGTTTGGAAAAAAAAATTCTTCTCATCAGCTACTATATTCTCACCGAAAAATTCTAAACATAAGCCCCACACCCTACACACCCACTTAAAAACATGTAATTTTATTTTTTTATCCTCATATTTCATATTGAATCAATACGAAATATGAGGATAAAAAAGTAAAATCACATGTTTTTAAGTGGGTGTGTAGGGTGTGAGGCTTCTGTATAGCACAACTCATTTTCACCACCCTACACTTCACACTCCACATCCTATGAAAAACTATAGGTGTGAGGTGTGAGAGTGAATAGTAACTGGTGCATAGCATTCCTCGGTTTGAAAATACACAGGACTCATTTAGTTTAGGCATTTCTATATATAGAGGCTGCCAAGAAAAAACTGTTGCTATTTTTGTCTTAAAATACTTTATCATTTTCAATAA